>NC_137359.1:4701266-4898766 GCF_965287045.1 Carcharhinus amblyrhynchos
GTTGTAGGTTTTGGTGATTTATGAACAAGGACCCCCAGGTCTCTTTGGACTTAACACTTCTCCCGATTTAAGAAATATTCTGCATTTCTGTTTCTTCCCTACCAAAAGTGGATCATTCCACATTTTTCCATGTTATGTTCCACCGAGCATGTCCTTGCCCGCTCATTTAACCTGTTTCATTCCCCTTAAATCTTTCATCCCTTGATTCATTCTGCAAGGATATTTTGGCCCTGGAGGGAGTGCAGAGGAGGTTTACTAGGCTGATACCGGAGTTGAGGGGGTTGAGCTATGAGGAGAGGCTGAATAAACTAGGCTTGTACTCGTTAGAGTTTAGAAGAATGAAGGGAGATCTCATTGAGACGTATAAGATGATGAATGGGATGGATAGGATAGAGGTGGAGAGACTCTTCCCGCTCAGAAAGGATAATAGGACTAGGGGGCATAGCCTCAAGATAAAGGGGGGGCGGTTTAGAACAGAGTTGAAGAGGAACTTCTTCACTCAAAGGGTGGTGAATCTCTGGAATTCTCTGCCCGTTGAAGTGGTGGAGGCTGCCTCGCTAAATATTTTTAAGACGCGGGTTGATGGGTTTTTGATAAGAGAGGGGATTAAGGGTTATGGGGAGAGGGCAGGAATGTGGAGCTGAGCCACGACAGATCAGCCATGATCTTATTGAATGGCGGGGCAGGCTCGAAGGGCTAGATGGCCGACTCCTGCTCCTATTTCTTATGTTCTTATGTTTTAAATCCAGACCTTAAATATGTTGCAAATTTTGGGGGTGAGTTTCCATAAAGCATTACGCTAAAGTCATCGTGGACAAGCAGGGAAGTCCCCCTCCACTGCCTTATCCCAGCAGAACGCAACCTTTTTTAAATCAGGCCACCCCTTCTTCTCTCTTCAAGGTCCTTTCCAGTAAGGGGTCATTTGATCAGTAAGAGCCTAGTCCTTTCTGCCTGTTTATGCTGAGGCCAATTATTACAAGTCTGTTCTGACTCACTCAAAGGGTGGTGAATCTCTGGAATTCTCTGCCCGTTGAAGTGGTGGAGGCTGCCTCGCTAAATATTTTTAAGACGCGGGTTGATGGGTTTTTGATAAGAGAGGGGATTAAGGGTTATGGGGAGAGGGCGGGAATGTGGAACTGAGCCACGACAGATCAGCCATGATCTTACTGAATGGCGGGGCAGGCTCGAAGGGCCAGATGGCCTACTCCTGCTCCTATTTCTTATGTTCTTATGTTCTTATGACTCAGATCTCCTAATTCAGCCCAGTGGGTAATACTTGGAGGAACTCCCCTACAGAGGACACTGCAACCTTGTCCTGCCACTACTGTCCGTCCCACTTTTTCTCAAAGCATCTGCCATTCTACTGGCCCCACTGAAAGGGAGAGGAAATTTCCTTCCGTGCTCTGAACGTAGCACACGTTTCTCTTTCTGTGATGCCGAAGGAAACGTATTTCGTTAAACCGTCATGACAAATGGTGACTTTTACTTTACAATTAGGAAAATGTACCGCGAGGCAAGTTGCTCCTCTTCAGTCTCAGATTGTGAATCACTCGCTTCCTTACAGTCCAAAATCAAAGAGAAGGTGATTTTAAAGATATTGCAAATGCTGGAAGGCAGAAATAAAGACAAAAATAATGCTGGAAATGTGCAGCATCTGTGGAGAGAGAGGCAGAGTTAATGTTTCAGGTTGCCAGAAAGGTCATTGACCTGAAAAGTGGATTTCTTTCCGCAGATTCTGCCGAACCTGTTGAATATTTTAGTGATTTCGATGGGGGTAGCGCTATTGTTAACCCCCTCTCGTCACTTCACTGTTGATTGGGAGGATGAGTCAGCCTCTGGTTGGGTTGGATTTGTCCTGCCTTTTGTGTACAGGGCATAGCTGGGCAATTTTCCACATCGCTGGGTAGATGCCAGTGTTGTAACAGAGCTTGGCTAGTGGTGGGGGGGCAGCAAGTTCTGGAGCACAAGTCCTTTAATTCTATTGCTGGAATGTTATCAGGACCTTTGCAGTATCCAGTGTTCTCAATCCTTGGGCTGTAAAGGACCCCTTCAGCCCTCGATGTTGCACCGACCAGTGGAACCAATCTAATGACCCTCTAACCTAATCTATTCCAATGTTATCCATATGCCTATCCACTGACCATTCGAACGCCCTTAAAGTTGGCGAGTCCACAACTGCTGCAGGCAGGGCATTCCACGCCCTTACTACCCTCTGAGTAAAGAACCTACCTCTGACATCCGTCCTATAATTACCACCCCTCAATTTAAAGCTATGTCCCCTCGTGTTAGCCATCACCATCCGAGGAAAAAGGCTCTCACTGTCCACCCCTATCTACCCTCTGATCATCTTGTCTGCCTCAATCAGGTCACCTCATAACCTTCTTCTCTTCAATGAAAATAACCTCAAGTCCCTCAGCCTTTCCTCATAAGACCTTCCCACCATACCAGGCTGGTAAACCTCCTCTGCACCCTTTCCAATGCCTCCACATCTTTCTTATAATGCAGCGACCAGAACTGTACACAGTACTCCAAGTGCGGCCGCACCAGAGTTTTGTACAGTTGTAACATAACCTCACGGCTCCGAAATTCAATCCCTCTACCAATAAAAGCTAACACACCGTACGCCTTCTGAACAACCTTATCAACCTGAGTGCCAACTTTCAGGGATCTATGCACCTGTACACTGAGATCTCTCTGCTCATCGACACTACCAAGAGTCCTTCCATTAGCCCTATATTCTGTACTCCTGTTACTCTTACCAAAGTGAATCACCTCACACTTTTCTGTATTAAACTCCAACACAAGTAGTCCTGTGTCGTAGCTTCATCAAGTTGGCACCTCATGTTCAGGTGTGCCTGGTGTTGCTCCCCTCATGCCCCCCTGCACTCTTCATTGAACCAGGATTGATCCCTTGGTAATAATGGTAAAGTGGGAGATATGCCAGGCTACGAGGTTACAGTTTGCGATGGAGTACAGTTCTGCTTTTGCTGACGGCCCAGAGTATCTCACGGTCGTTTTGAGTTGCTAGGCGTCATATTTAGCACAATGGTAATGCCATACAACACTTTGAGACTTTGGGGAGACTTTCCCCAAGAATTGTAGGGGGCAGGGAGTGGGTCGTGCAAAGATCTGTCGACCTCAGGTAGGATATTCTGGGTTTGGGCTGAGCATGGCTAGAAAATCGCACCGTTTGTCTTCATGAAAACCGTGCAATGGTCATTCTGACCATCTTGGACAGGCACATTTGCGATAGGCGTATAGTTGAGAACGAGGGCAAGTATGTCCTTTCCTTCTTGCTGGTTCCCTCGCCACCTGCTGCAGTTCCAGTCCAGCAGCTATGTATGTCCGTAATGACTCGAACAGTAATGGCAGCGCTGAGCCAGTGTGGGCGATGGACGTTGAAGTTTCCCCTCACCCCCCCCCCCCCCCACCACCCAGAGTGCATTCTGCACCCTTGCCACACTTAGCGTTTCCCCCAAGTGAAGATGGAGGAGGACTGATTCATCAGCTGAGGGATGGAGGGTTTCCAGGGCGGGGGGAATGAAGTAATCAGCTCATGTCTGACCTGATGCCATGAGGCTTTGTAGGATCCGGAGGCAATGTTGAGGATTCTCGGGGTAACCCCCTCCCCCTGTACTCCAGCACAGCGATAAAGCTGCTGCTACCTCTCAGCACTAAGATAGTGGCTCTTTTTATCCCTCCTGAGTTACATAAGAACATAAGAAATAGGAGCAGGAGTAGGCCATCTAGCCCTTCGAGCCTGCCCCGCCATTCAATAAGATCATGGCTGATCTGTCGTGGCTCAGTTCCACATTCCCGCCCTCTCCCCATAACCCTTAATCCCCTCTCTTATCAAAAACCCATCAACCCGCGTCTTAAAAATATTTAGCGAGGCAGCCTCCACCACTTCAACGGGCAGAGAATTCCAGAGATTCACCACCCTTTGAGTGAAGAAGTTCCTCCTCAACTCCGTTCTAAACCGCCTCCCCTTTATCTTGAGGCTGTGCCCCCTAGTCCTACTGTCCTTTCTGAGCGGGAAGAGTCTCTCCACCTCTATCCTATCCATCCCATTCATCATCTTATACGTCTCAATGAGATCTCCCCTCATTCTTCTAAACTCTAACGAGTACAAGCCTAGTTTATTCAGCCTCTCCTCATAGCTCAACCCCTCAACTCCAGCATCATCCTAGTAAACCTCCTCTGCACTCCCTCCAAGGCCAAAATATCCTTGCGTAAGTGCGGCGCCCAAAACTGCACACAGTACTCCAGCTGCGGCCTCACCAATGCCCTATACAGCCGCAGCAAGTTCTTTCCCTCCCTCTCTGACAATGTTAACTTCTGCTAACATGTACTTCTACTGGTCACTGCAGTGCTGCTTTTCAGATGAGGCATTAAACTGAGTCCCTGTCTTCCCTCTCAGGCAGACGTGAAAGATCCCATGGCCACACTTTGAAGAGGAGTAGAGGGATGGTCTTCAGTCAACATTTATCTTTCATCTAACACTTGAAACAAAATAATGGTCATTATTTCATTGCCCTTTATGGGATCTTGCTGTGTGCAAATTGACTGCCCGTTTGCTACATTACAATTGTGACTACACTTCGGAAGTATTTAATTGACCGTAAAGCACTTTGGGACATCTTGTCACGAAAGGTGCTACCTGAGTGCAATTCCTGTCTCTGTTTCCGTGGGTTCCGACGCATATCCTCGCCGAACAAAACCTGTCAATGTCAGTTGTGAAATCACCCCCGGATTTAATAGTTTTGCGAGGGAGAAAGTTCCAGCTGTCCACTGCTCTGTGCGTGAAGAAATGCCCAACCCATTTGTCGCTCCCCTTACAGATGCCTCAGCTCAGATCACTTAACTGAGCAGAGTGTGGGACCTCCAAGTCTGTGTGTTTTACTGCCACACCACACAGTCATAAGAACATAAGAAATAGGAGCAGGAGTAGGCCATCTAGCCCTTCGAGCCTGCCCCGCCATTCAATAAGATCATGGCTGATCTGTCGCTGCTCAGTTCCACATTCCCGCCCTCTCCCCATAACCCTTAATCCCCTCGCTTATCAAAAACCCATCAACCCGCGTCTTAAATATATTTAGCGAGGCAGCCTCCACCACTTCAACGGGCAGAGAATTCCAGAGATTCACCACCCTTTGAGTGAAGAAGTTCCTCCTCAACTCCGTTCTAAACCGCCCCCCCTTTATCTTGAAGCTGTGCCCCCTAGTCCTATTGTCTTTTTTGAGCGGGAAGAGTCTCTCCACCTCTATCCTATCCATCCCATTCATCATCTTATACGTCTCAATGAGATCTCCCCTCATTCTTCTAAACTCTAACGAGTACAAGCCCAGTTTATTCAGCCTCTCCTCATAGCTCAACCCCCTCAACTCCGGTATCAGCCTAGTAAACCTCCTCTGCACTCCCTCCAAGGCCAAAATATCTTTGCGCAGGTGCGGCGCCCAAAACTGCACACAGTACTCCAGCTGCGGCCTCACCAATGCCCTATACAGTCAAGATACTTGTTCAGGCTTTAGGGATTGGGGCAGGTGGGCAGCAACCAGTGCCTCTTAAAGAAAAAGCCAAACGGCTACTGAAAATAACCAAACATAAGACAAAGGGATAAATAGTTGACGAAAAACAGCAGAGACTGGGGAAAAGCTTATTTTCTCCACATCTGGAAGCAGTGACTCAGGCAAGCATTGGTTCCTCTGCTCTGTTGTGTATTTTGTTGTGCAGGACTAGATGGTGAGTATTGGAGAGCTAGTCAATTGAATGGGTGTCACAACTGTGTTTGAGCCTGTTATTCAGTTACAGTTTGCTGGTTACCTATTGCCCAGGGGACACTCGTTCCACTTCACTTATGAGGTGGAGAGGCTCTTCCCACTCAGAAAGGATAGCAGGACTAGGGGGCACAGCCTCAAGATAAAGGGGGGGGCGGTTAGAACGGAGTTGAGGAGGAACTTCTTCACTCAAAGGGTGGTGAATCTCTGGAATTCTCTGCCCGTTGAAGTGGTGGAGGCTACTTCACTAGATATATTTAAGAAGCGGGTTGATGGGTTTTTGATAAGAGAGGGGATTAAGGGTTATGGGGAGAGGGCGGGAATGTGGAACTGAGCAGCGACAGATCAGCCATGATCTTATTGAATGGCGGGGCAGGCTCGAGGGGCTAGATGGCCTACTCCTGCTCCTATTTCTTATGTTCACTCAAAGGATGGTGAATCTCTGCCGGTTGAAGTGGTGGAGGCTGCCTCGTGGAGGCTGCCTCGCTGAATATATTTAAGTCACGGGTAGATAGGTTTCTGATAGACAGGGGAATTAAGGGGAGAAAGCGGGAAAGTGGAACTGATCCACTTCAGATCAGCCATGATCTTATTGAATGGCGGGGCGACTCCTGCTCCTATTTCTTACGTAGCAATGCTGCTGCTGTTAAAATCAGTGCAGAGTGAATCTGGGACTTCTCTGATTTATCTACCTTAGCACCAAACTAGCAGCTATCCCATTGCGGCAGCTCGCGAATACCATTCATCCAAAAACGTGTTGATTCAGTTTTACAAATGATTCTCGTTTCTGCAGATCCCACAAGGAGGACTTAGCCATGGCTACCCCCAACGACAGCTTCCAACCCGATGACAGTAACGAGTGTCACGGCGATCACTGCTTGTGTTGGGTCCCTCTGAATTACAAGGCGCTGGACATGTCAACATTTTTTTTCTACCTGTTCTTTTTTCTCGCAGGTCTGATAGAGAATATCATTGTCATTTGGATAAACTGGCAAATGAGGGGGTCCAGGAAAGAGAGCAACCTTTACATTTTTAACATGGCTGTGGCTGACATGTGTGCAGTTCTATTCATGCCACTGAGGATGACAGAGACTTTCTACAATTACCATTGGATTTTGGGCAACTTTCTGTGTAAACTTGATGCCTTCGTTTATTTCGTTACCCTGTACAGTAGCATCTTCTTCCTGGCCTGTTTTAGTGTCGATGGCTATGTCTCACTGCGATACCCAGCCCAAGCCCAGGGATCAAGAGACCGACAAATTCGCAGGATGGTGTGTGTGTGCATGTGGACTGTGGCCATGTTATTATCCATACCGCAATTTATATATAGTGAAACTTTAGGGACTGTGTATATTTACTGCCTCTCTGAAAACTTGCTATTTTTATACATTACAGAATCTCTTACTTTACTTTTTGGGTTCATTATTCCTTTGCCTATAATTATAGTGAGTAATGTTTTCACCGCGAGAGCTGTGAAAGATTCCAGTGACGCTGAGAGCATTAGAACCCGTAAAATAATATACGCCTACATCATAGCATTTTTGCTCTGCTGGTCACCGTTTTACATCATTGTATTGCTTTCCTTGTGCGACATGCTTTTAAACTGTATTGCGTTACAGGTCGTTTATTACTTCTACGACTTTGTGGATTGCCTCACCTTTTCCCACTGTATTATAAATCCCATTCTCTACAACTTTATACACAGAGATTTCAGGTATCACTTAACGGCCAATGTTGTCAAGTACATGCCCAGGCGATATGTCAAGGAGGATGACAATGTTTCCATTTCTTCAGATACCAGACACATTGTGGTCATTACATGATGTAGTCCTTTGACGGGGGGGGGGGGGGTGGGGGGGGGGGGGGGGGGGGGGGGGGGGGTGGGGGGGGGGGGGGGGGGGGGGTGGGGGGGGGTGGGGGTGGGGGGGGGGGGGGGGGGGGGGGTGGGTGGGGGGAGGAGAGAAACTGAGGGTGTTAGTGATTCAGTCAAAATTATCATCCAATTTTTTTTTCTTTCTGTTCCCAGTTATTGTTTCAGTGTCAGTAGAGAATCATTTGGGCATCTGATTGCTGTAAAGTATTAAATCGCTCTATTAAAAATATTTTGTTAGAAGTAGGATGCAAAACAAAGGGGAGAAGATGGCTTGGTGGCACAGGATGGTGGTTTACTAATGTAGGAACATTCAAGCTTTTATTTTATTACGTCTTGCACAGACTTCATAGAAAGTTCTCGGGACTGGACTTTAGATTTACCCATCCGCAAGCACCAAGAACAGCTCCTTCCCAAACCTTCGGTCTAGCAAAGTCTCATAACACAAATCATTCAACTGGAAATAAAAGCTTAAAAATAAGTTGTGTGGGGGCTTTGTGGTCATGGTTCGTGGGTTGAAAGTTGCCATTGGTTGGAAACCTCACTGAGCCGCTTTGTATCAGGATTCAGGCCCTCCATCACATTGTGTATTCCCAGTGATTCCAGAGAGGTGTCAAGACACTTGTCCATAGAGAGGAAGGGAGTATCAGAAGGAAAGCCCAACTGTGTTCCTCTTCCTAACTAGTTGTGGAATAATATGGATCTGGGTGGGCGGAAACAGAGAAGAGAATGAGGAAAAATATTGTTCTTGGGGGGAAAATGGCAAATTAGATCCATAACTTCATCGATGTATATGTTTACGAGAGGACACAGGTTTAAGGTGCTGGGGAGCAAGTACAGAGGAGATGTTAGGGGCAAGTTTTTCACTCAGAGGGTGGTGAGTGAGTGGAATCGGCTGCTGTCGGTGGTGGTAGAGGCGAACTCGCTGGGGTCTTTTAAAAGACTTCTGGATGAGTATTATGGGGTTTAATGGGATTGGGGGTTATAGATAGGTCTATGACTTGGTAGGTATTGATGTGATCAGCGCAACTTGTGGGCTGAAGGGCCTGTTTGTGCTGTAGTGTTCTATGTTTAAGAGTTGGTTTGGCTCAGTAATTGGCATTCTCATTGCCAAGTTTGAAGATGATGGGTTTATCCAGGATTTTCAATGCAATAACTTAGTATTGTGGTGAGAATATTACACAGTCAGAGCTGGATGAGGTGTTGAACACAGAGGCTCTTTGGTGAGGCCAGGCAGGTGTTAACAATGCAACTGAGGGAGGAGAGAGTTTTAAAGGAAGTCTGCCAGTGGCTTGGCTAATGTAACTGCCTCAACCAACGCTATCAAAATAAAGAAACTGATGTTGTGTTGCTTTTTGCTGTTTATGGAATGCTGCTGTGCGCAAAGTGGCTGCTGTATCTGCATACTGCATATCTGCATAAGTGACCATATTTTCAAAACTACTTCATTTGTAAGGGAAGTATTTTGAGAGAGATGTGATAAGGTGCTATATAAACACACAACTTCCTTCTCAAAATGCCCCCCTTGCGCCTCTCCACTTTGTTTTCCCTCCTTAAAACCAACCTCTTTGGCTAAGTCTTGGTGTTTGGTGTCATATGTTCAATTGCATTAAAAGCGCTGCATAACTAAGCGGCTGTTCACAAATTAGCCCATGACTGGGTTGGTAAAAGCATCACAAGTCACACAGACCAGAAAGTCTCCAGTTCAATTGCTGAATGAGCTGCTGTTCAGCGAGGGTTTCACTAACGTGTTGCAATGAACCTCACCAAGCACAATTCAGGAGCAGTAAAAAAATCGAGCAGGGCTCCGTCTCCCAATCCAGTGTAGAGAAGTACACTGTGGGCGAGTTCAGAATCAGGCTTGGCGGTGATACTCGTATAATGCCATTTTGGATTTTATTCTCACTGCTGACAATGAGCAGATGCGAGGGCAAGCGTTAGAATGACACCAAAACTCATTTCCTTCTGATGGGATGAGAAGGGGGGAGTGGATGTCTGTTTATAATCTAATAAAAAGTTGTGAACATTGTACTGTGGATGCATTTCATCGCTGGCTATGTCTGTTTTCTCTAAATGATTACTTTCCCCACTTTTGACACTCACAAATTATAAATTTGCGGAACCGTTCTCCTACATTTCAATCTCTCTTCCAAAACCTTCTTCCCAATCACACTGCAGCAAAACAAAAAATGCCCCCCCCCCCCAAAAAAAAGCAGGCATGACCGTTCTTTATGGACTGCGTCCAAAAAAGGAACATTCTTTTTGAACAAGGATAAAAGGAATCCTCAAACCATCTTGATTCCTGAGGATCAGCTCAAACGCCTCTGGTTAATTTACTGCTGTCGTTCCTGAGCACTTGGGGACAACAATTTCCAGTAGGCACTGGGCTAATTCAGCACAGAGTCGAGAGCTTAACAAGTGACAACAGCAGGGATAAATGTCTGCTGAGTCCTCAAAGCAGGATCGTAGCAATCAGAAACCCTACCCTTCTGTTCGGCTTGTCTGGCAATATCACAGCAGAAGTAACACCAATAGTAAAGATATCTCAGTATTTGAGAAAGCAGAAGTTACTGCTTATGGAGATAGAATTGTCACAAGCTGTGGGTTCGGTCTGTGATGGAGGGTCCAAGAAATATTGTTTTCCCAAATAAAGTGGATTTTAAAACGAGTATTTTATTCAGATTTTAAAATTAAGAATAATGCCACAGGCAATAGTTTATGATCCAAAACAATTATGGATAATACACATACAAATCTTGAATCAACATATTATACAGTTTTAAAAATTTTATGTTGTGCTTATTGATGTGAAGGATATCTGCCATACACTTAAGTCCTCGCACTTGACAACAGTATCATGCAATCTTATAGAGTCATAAGAAATAGGAGCAGGAGTCGGCCATCTAGCCCTTCGAGCCTGCTCCGCCATTCAATAAGATCATGGCTGACCTGAAATGGATCAGTTCCACTTTCCCGCTTTCTCCCCTTAATTCCCCTGTCTATCAAAAACCTATCTACCTGTGACTTAAATATATTCAGCGAGGCAGCCTCCACCACTTCAACAGGCAGAGAATTCCAGAGATTCACCACCCTTTGAGTGAAGAAGTTCCTCCTCAACTCTGATCTAAACAGCCCCCCCCCTTATCTTGAGGCTGTGCCCTCTAGTCCTGCTATCCTTTCTAAACGGGAAGAATCTCTCTACCTCTACCCTATCCATCCCCTTCATTATCTTATACGTCTCTATAAGATCCCCCCTCGGCCTTCTAAACTCTAACGAGTACAGGCCCAGTCTATTTAGTCTCTCTTCATACTCCAACCCCCTCATCTCCGGTATCAGCCTAGTAAACCTCCTCTGCACTCCGTCCAAGGCCAAAATATCCTTGCGCAAGTGCGGCGAGCAAAACTGCACACAGTGCTCCAGCTGCGGCCTCACCAGTGCCCTGTACAGTTGCAGCAAGACCTCCCTGCATTTATATTCTATAATTCCCTGCCTTTTGCCTGCTACCTTTTTTAAACAGCGGCGTAACATCAGTCAAAAGTTTTACAGCAAAAAAAGGTGTATTGTGTCTATGCTGGCCATCAAGCACCTATCTCTATTTCAATCCCATTTTCCAGCACTTGGTCCAAATGCGACAGTTTCGAGTGCTCATCTAAATGCTTTTAAATGTTGAGGGTTCTGGCTGTACCACTCTTTCAGACAGCAAATTCCAGATTCCCACCACCTTCTGGGTGAAAAAAGATTCCAGTTGTACAAAACTTTCTAGTCCAGATTATGGGATTAAGATTACGGGTTAAATTCCGAGGCTAGTTTTTAAACAACCTTCCAAACAAAACATATAAACCCAGTTGGTGTCGGCGAGGAAACTCAGGCAAGGAAGTAGCAGCATGAAATTCAGATCTTCACGGGCTGTTACTGGAGAAACTCATTTAGATACAATCCACTTGACCCAATCTCATTTAGCAAATGGGCCAAGTATGTTATTTCAAAAAGGTGCATTGAAGTTCTGCATTTCAGCAGCGCCATATCATCCTGCAACTAACCGTCATATTTACATTGATTTCTGGTAGCGTTTGGGGCCAGTGGAGTGTAATTTCTCTCGGGGAAGAAAGGGGTGGAAGCCCTTCCTTTACTGAAGGAACAAACTAACTCCTGCAGTATCGCCACATACAGACCACGCTCACACTCACTGACCTCACATGACGACATTTAGGCTTTTGCCTCCTTGCCTCTCAGCATTATTGGAGCTCTATCTCAGAACAAGTGGAAGGGACATCTTTTGTTGAGGACAGACAGAAGGTGAGAGAGAAGCCAGCAACAAACGTGCATTTTGGTCTCAGTTTAACCGTAACAAACAGCTTTGCAGTAAAGCTCCAAATAAGAAATAAAAGAAATGGCTGCAGGAAATATCTGAATATTCATTGGTGTCACAAAACAATCTGGACAAATGTAAGGTCTAATACTAATAGAAAATATACAGTAAATGGCAGAACTCTTAACAGCATTGATAAGCAGAGGGATCTGGGCGTACAGGTACACAGATCACTGAAAGTGGCAACACAGGTGGAGAAGGCATTCAAGAAGGCATACGGCATGCTTGCCTTCATAGGCCAGGACACAGAGTCTAAAAATTGGCAAGTCATGTTGCAGCGTTATAGAACCTTAGGGCTGCACTTGGAATATAGTGTTCAATTCTGGTCGCCACACTACCAGGAGAGTTTGGAGAGGGTACAGAAAAGATTTACCAGGATGTTGCCCTGGTATGGAGGGCATTAGCTATGAGGAGAGGTTGGAGAAACTTGGTTTGTTCTCACTGGAATGACAGAGACTGAGGGGTGACCTGATAGAAGGCTACAAGATTATGAGGGGCATGGACAGAGTGGATAGTCAGAAGTTTTTTCCCAGGGTGGCAGAGTCAATTATTAGGGGGCACAGGTTTAAGATGCGAGGAGCAAGGTTTGTTTTAAACACAGAGAGTGGTGGGTACCTGGAACTTGCTGCAGGGGAGGTGATGGAAGCAGATACAATAGTGACTTTTAAGGGGCATTTTGACAAGTACATGAATAGGATGGGAATAGAGGGATATGGTACCCGGAAGGGTAGGGGGTTTTAGTTCAGTTGGGCAGCATACGGTCGGTGCAGGCTTGGAGAGCCAAAACATCTCTGCTTGTGCTGTGATGGTCTTTGCACTGGTCTCCGGATGTATCAATGCCAAGTGGTCCCCTGATCTGTTGTTAGGGCTTTGGACCAGAATCCCACATTAAATTAGGAAGACCCCAACAATTCTTTTTTGGCATAAATGTGAGCATAGGATGTTTCTTCACTCCAGAAATAATTCTACTGACAAATTCGGGATCTTTTATAGTAAAACAAATTTTATTTAATAACAGTTTAACTACAGCTCTAACAAACGATGCAGCTTAATTATTATCCATTGAACAAGATTTAAACATGAAAAGAAACAACTAATTTCTAACATCACCATTTCAGTTCCAAATAAGCAACATTCTTCTTATAGGCTCAGAAACCACTTTAAATACACTTAGCAACCATAAATGTTATTGATATAATAAGTGTAAGCAGTCCTGAAGCTTGAGAGAGATTTTGTGGAGAGAGCAGCTTGCAGACCTCTCTAAAACCCCAGCCAGGAGAATGAACCAAAATTTGGCAGATGAAGTTCAATCTGGATAAGTGGCAGGAAAAAAAATAGAAAGGCAAATTATTACCTAAATGGAAAGTGGATTCAAAATGAGTCCAACAGAGGGATCTGGGTGTCTGTGTTCATGAATTGCAGAATGTCAGTGTGCAAGTGCAGCTTGTAATAAAAAAGGCAAATGGGATGTTGGCGTTGTAAAAGGACTGGAGTATAAAAGTTGAGAAGTGTTGTTTTCATTGTATAGGATGCTGGTGAGACCACGTCAGAAGCAGTGTGTCCAGTTTTGCTGTCCTTATTTGAGGAAGGAAGTGGTGGCATTGGAGGCAGTTCAGAGGAGGTTCACCAGATTGATTTCTGGGGGTGAAAGGGTTGATGTATGAGAGAGATAAAAGAGTTTGGGCTTGTACTTGCTGGAATTTGGGAGAGAGGGGATCTGATCGAGGTATATTAAATTCTAAAAGTATTGATAAAATAAACGTAGATCAAATTTCCTCTTATGGGGAAATCTAGAACAAGAAGTCACAAGTATAGGTTGAGATGCACGAGATTTAAAACCGAGATAAGAACATAAGAAATAGGAGCAGGAGTGGGCCATCTAGCCCTTCGAGCCTGCCCCGCCATTCAATAAGATCATGGCTGATCTGTCGTGGCTCAGTTCCACATTCCCGCTTTCTCCCCTTAATTCCCCTGTCTATCAGAAACCTATCTACCCGTGACTTAAATATATTTAGCGAGGCAGCCTCCACCATTTCAACGGGCAGAGAATTCCAGAGATTCACCACCTTTTGAGTGAAGAAGTTCCTCCTCAACTCTGATCTAAACTGCACCCCCCCTTATCTTGAGGCTGTGCCCTCTAGTCCTGCTGTCCTTTCTAAGCGGGAAGAATCTCTCTACCTCTACCTTATCCATCCCTTTCATTATCTTATACGTCTCTATAAGATCCCCCCTCATCCTTCTAAACTCCAACAAGTACAAACCCAGTCTATTTAGTCTCTCTTCATAGTCCAACCCCCTCATCTCCGGTATCAGCCGAGTGAACCTCCTCTGCACTCCCTCCAAGGCCAATATATCCTTGCACAAGTGCGGCAACCAAAACTGCACACAGTACTCCAGCTGCGGCCTCACCAGTGCCCTGTACAGTTGCAGCAAGACCTCCCTACTTTTATATTCAATCCCCCTCGCTATAAAGGCCAACATTCCATTCGCCTTCTTGATCACCTGCTGCACCTGCAGACTGGGTTTTTGCGATTCGTGCACAAGGACCCCCAGGTCCCTCTGCACAGTAGCATGCTGCAGCTTTTCACCTTTTAAATAATAATCCGTCCTACTATTATTTCTACCAAAGTGGATAACCTCACATTTGCTAACATTATACTCCATCTGCCAGGTCCTCGCCCACTCGCTCAGCCTATCCAGATCCCTCTGTAGACTTTCCACACCCTCCGCGCAATTTGCTTTTCCACTCATCATCGTGTCATCAGCAAATTTCGTTACCCTACACTCAGCCCCCTCCTCCAGATCATCTATATAAATGGTAAACAGCTGAGGCCCCAGCACCGATCCCTGGGGCACTCCACTAGTCACCAGCTGCCAAGCAGAATAGCTGATTCTGATGAGGAGGAACTACTCACAGAGGGTGGTGAAGTGAAACACACTGCCCCGTCGCGCGGTGGAGTCTAATTGTTGAATGGTTTCAAGAGGGAGATAGATGGATTTATAATAAAAAAAAAGAGGATAGCGGGATATGGGAAACAAGTGGGGAGGTGGATCTGAGACCAGGGAGAGATCAGCCATGATCTGATCGAATGGCAGAGCAGGTTCCGTGGGCTGAATTTGCCGACTTCTGCTCCGATGTTCAGAACTGAAAGCTGTTTTTTTTCCCTCTGCTACATACCTAGCTCCTCCCATTAACTACATTATCACCTGACCCCCCCTCCCAAACCTAAACCCACCTTGTGTTCCTTCAATCAAAAATCACTGGGTACCATTGCCTTTTGTAAGCAAAAGTCCACTAACTCTCTCCTAAGTAAACTACACGGCTAAAACCAGTACTCAGCTCTCCCAACTGCATTCCTGCCAGTATGTCTGACTGCCTGGAGGAAAAACTGAATTTTAAAACAGTCCCTTTAGTAACTTCCATCACCTCACTACAGACCGGTAAACAGAATGGCGTTTACGTCTGTTATTTGTGACATTTTCATTCACAGCAAGACTCAAAAGCGGTGAAGCTGGAGGAAGAGCTGGGCAGTAGACGAGACCGACTGATCAGTAAGTGACAGTGCTCGATTTCTAGGTCTGTGGTGAATTTGCTTTACTTACACAGTCGCTACAGTTGAGTTTGGCAGTCCTGGGATAAGGAGATAGGCCAGGGCCCTGGAGCTTCGCTGCTGGCCAGTGACCCTTCTAGGTGGGAAGTTTCACATAATATTTAGATGAAGAATGCTAACTGCCCCTCTTGAGAGTGAGAGGTGAGAGGTGGACTCTCAAAGTCCCAAAGCCAATTTCATAGCCAATTAATTACATCTGAAGCGCTGTCATTCTTAAAAGGGGAAATGCAGCAAACAATCGACACCAATCCCCCAAAACAGCAAATGGGACAAACGACCAGATAACATAAACCGATGTTTAGAATATAGAAAAACTACAGCACAAACAGGCCCTTCAGCCCACATGTTACGATGATATCCCTACCTACTAGGTTTATCTATAACCCTCAAATCCCATATACTCATCCAGAAGTCTTTTAAAAGACCCCAGCGAGTTCACCTCCACCACCACCGACGGCAGCCGATTCCACTCACTCACCACCCTCTGAGTGAAAAACTTACCCCTAACATCTCCTCTGTACTTGCTTCCCAGCACCTTAAACCTGTGTCCTCTCGTAGCGACCATTTCAGCCCTGGGAAATAGCCTCCGAGAATCCACCCTATCTATTCCTCTCAACATTTTATAAACCTCTATCAGGTCGCCTCTCAACCTTCGTCTCTCCAGGGAGAAGAAACCGAGCTCCCACAACCTAAGGCATGCCTCCCAATCCAGGCAACATCCTTGTAAATCTCCTCTGCACCCTCTCAATAGCTTCCACATCCTTCCTGTAGTGAGGTGACCAGAACTGCGCACAGTACTCCAAGTGGGGTCTGACAAGGGGCCTATAAAGTTGCAGCATTACCTCCCGACTCCTAAACTCAATCCCTCGATTAATGAAGGCCAGTACACCATACGCCTTCTTGACCACATCCTCCACCTGCGAGGCCGATTTAAGAGTCCTATGGATCCGGACCCCAAGATCCTTCTGATCCTCTACACAGCATAGATTTCGAAAGGGGAAATTGTGTTTAACTAACTTGGAGTTCTTTTTGAGGGAGTAGCAGAGAGGGTTGATGAGGAAGTCCAAGTACATGGACTTCCAAAAGGCAGTCAATATAGTGACAACACAACAGACTTGTGAGAAAACTTATAGCTTGTGGAATGAAAGGAAGTCGGAAAATGGATACAAAATTGGCTGAATAATTGGAAGTGGAGAGTAATGATGAATGGAAACTTTTCAGGCTGGAGGAAGATTTGTAGTGGTGTTTCCCAGGGGTCAGTATTGGGACCCTCGCTTTTTCTGATATATATTAGTGATCTAGATCGTGGTGTGCCAGGGACAATTTCAAAATTTGTGAATGATACAAAACTTGTACTGTAATTGTGAAGAGGATTATGTAGAACCTCAAAAGGACGTGACAAGTTGGCGGAGTGGGCAGATAGATGGCAGGTGAAGCTCAATGTAGAGAAGCGTGAGGTGATGCATCAGAAGAATGTAGAGAGACAATGTAAAATAAGGGGTAGAATTCTTAAGGGGAATTGGGAGCAGAGGAACCTGGGTGTATATATGTGTAGCTCATTGAAGTTGGCAGAGCAGGTGGAGAAAGCAGTTAATAAAACACATTGTATTCTTTATTAATAAGGGCATAGAGTACAAGAGCAAGGGAGGTTATGCTGAACTTGTACAAGACACTCGTTTGACTTCAGCTGGAACGTAGTGCACAGCTCTGGCAACACACGAAAGGAATGAACACATTGGAGTGAGGGCAGAAGAGGTTTACAAAAATGGTTCCAGGGATGAAAAACTTCAGCTATGAGGAGAGATTGGGACAGTTCTCCTTGGAAAAAAGGCAGTTAAGCGGAGATTTGATAGATGTACATATTGCATATGACGCATAGTGTACATATTACAGAGGAGGTGGTGCTGGAAGTCTTAAAGTGCAAAGTAGATAAATTCCAGGACCTGACGAAATATATCCCAGGATATTGTGGGAGGCTAGGGAGAAAATTGTGGGTACCTGAGCAGATATTTGAATCATCAACAGCCGCAGGTGAGGTGCCTGAAGATTGAAGGGTAGCAAATGGTGTTTAAGGAGGGCTGCAGGGAAAAGCCTGGGAACTACAGACTGAAGAGCCTTATGTCTGTAGTGGGTAAGTTGTTAGAAAGTAGTCTGAGAGACAGGATCTACAGGCATCTGGAGAGGCAAGGGCTGATTAGGGACAGTCAGCATGGCTTTGGGAGTGGAAAATCATGTCTCACAAATTTGATTGAGTTTTTTGAAGGGGTAACCAAGAAGGTAGATGAGGGCAGTGCAGTTGATGTTGTTTACATGGACTTTAGCAAGGCCTTCGACAAGGTACCGCAAGGTAGGTTGTTGCATAAGGTTAAATTTGACAGGATCTAGGATGAGGTAGCCAATTGGATACAAAATTGGCTTGACGACAGAAGACAGAGTGTGGTTGTTCAAACTGGAGTCCTGTGACCAGCAGTGTGCCTCAGGGATTGGTGCTGAGTCCACTGTTATTTATATTAATGATTTGGATCAGAATTTAGGGGGCATGGTTAGTAAGTTTGCAGATGACACCAAGATTGGTGGCATAATGGACAGTGAAGGTTATCTAGGATTGCAACAGGATCTTGATCAATTGGGCCAGTGGGCTGACGAATGGCAGATGGAGTTTAATTTTGATAAATGCAAGGTGATGCATTTTGGCAGATTGAACCAGGGCAGGACTTACTCAGTTAATGATAGGGTGTTGGGGAGAGTTATAGAACAAAGAGATCTAGGGGTACATGTTCATAGCTCCTTGAAAGTGGAGTCACAGGTGGACTAAGTGGTGAAGAGGGCATTTAGCATGCTTGGTTTCATTGGTCAGAACATTGAATACAGGAGTTGGGACGTCTTGTTGAAGTTGTACAAGACATTGGTAAGGCCACACTTGGAATACTGTGTACAGTTCTGGTAACCCTATTATAGAAAGGATATTATTAAACTAGAAAGAGTACAGAAAAGATTTACTAGGATGCTACTGGGACTTGATGGCTTGAGTTATAAGGAGAGGCTGGATAGACTGGGACTTTTTTCTCTGGAGCGTAGGAGGCTGAGGGGTGACCTTATAGAGATCTGTAAAATGATGAGAGGCACAGATCAGCTAGATAGTCAATATCTTTTCCCCAAAGGTAGGGGAGTTGAAAACTAGAGGACGTAGGTTTAAGGAGAGAGAGGAGAGATACAAAAGGGTCCAGAGGGACAATTTTTTCACTCAGAGGGTGGTGTCTGGAACAAGCTGTCAGAGGCAGGTACAACTTTGCCTTTTAAAAAGCATTTACAGTTACATGGGTAAGATGGTTATAGGGAGATATGGGCCAAATGCGGGCAACTGGGGTTAGCTCAGTGATTAAAAACTGGGCGACATGGGCAAGTTGGACTGAAGGACGTGTTTCCATGCTGTAAACCTCTATGAGATGTTCAAAAAAGAACTGGAATAGTTAGGGAGAAATGGTTTGGGCTCATAAAAGGCTCAAGAACCACAGGGATTTAGTGATTTTTGAAAGAAACAAATGCGATGCAAGAAAAACATTTTCACACAGCCAGTGATTAGGGTCAGGAATGCACTGCCTGGAAGTGTAGTGGAAAGAGGTTCAATCGAGGCATTTAACGGGATATTAGATGTTTAATTGAACAGAAACAATGTGCAAGGGCACGGGGAAAAAGTCGGGAATGGCACAGCGTTGCGGTGCTTGAGAGCCGGTACAGATACAATGGGCTGAATGGCCTCTTCGCTGTAAAGTTTCTGAGATTGAGAGGACGGAGATAGCTGGAAATTCGAAATACTGGAGGAGAGGGAAGGAAGGGACACAGGGTTGCAGATGCAGGCTGGTAGTTAGGGTAGGATTTCAAATTCATTGAATAGAAGGACAAGGGGCCATTGCAGGATGGAGTTGAGTGGAACAGACAGGGGCAGAGGTTTAGACAAGGTAGAATTGTGTCGAGAATCCAGCGAGGAAAGAACTCTGACATTTTGCTGGATCTAGTTGAGCTTGGGAGGGCGATGGAGATGGTGGCAAGATCGAGGCTAAAACCAACGGACCTAATATTGCTGCGAGAATGCGACTAATCAAAATTGTACTTCTTCACTCACAGGGTGGTGAATCTCTGGAATTCTCTGCCCGTTGAAGTGGTGGAGGCTGCCTCGCTAAATATATTTAAGTCACGGGTAGATAGGTTTCTGATTAAACAAGGGAATTAAGGGGAGAAAGCGGGAAAGTGGAACTGAGCCACGACAGATTAGCCATGATCTTATTGAATGGCGGGGCAGGCTCGAAGGCCTACTCCTGCTCCTATTTCTTAATGTTGACAGTGCGGAAATAGTCATCAAGTCTGAAGACTTCTTAAATGGAGCCTGTAGAGATTTCAGTGCAAAAAAAAGTTCAATCTGGAATGTTCCAGCAGGATCAGACTGGAAGGAAAGATTGTTATCTAGGCTGGAGGCTCACATTAGACATAAACAGGAATTCCACTTTCTTTTAAAAAAATGAACAACACAGCGAAAAGATAGCGCAGAAAAGTGTGCACACAAATAAACGAAACAATGTGCTTCCATTAAGCCGCTGAATGATTGGATGTGGGTGCAGAAGTTGTTTGTGCTGACAACCTCGAAATTTTATGCATCAGAACAACAAATTTTCCATAGTCAGGAGACGTTCTTGGCAGGTATTGCTTCATTAGACAGATGTCCACTGGTCTCAGTCTGGCAGTGGTGACAAACAGTTTAATATTTCATTATGCTTCATATTTCAGTTGTAAAGAGAAGTGCACAAGAGGACACCGTGGTGCCCAGTAATGCACAGTATTATAAGGCTTAGGATCTGCAGTGATAGGTCAGCCTCGACTTTCTTATTCAACGTCGGAGAGAGGAGAATGACTTTTCAGCAGCATTCATACAGAACAGAGGGAAATAATGAGTAAACCTGCAAGGTGAAGACCGCAGATACGTTCACTGCTATTACAAACAGGCAAATAAAGGTCTAATTTCCTTTAAATGTATTTTTTTTTTTATTGAAGTTCTCTTAGTTTGGCTGTGAAAGACCAAGCGCGAGTAAAATAGAAGGAAAGGAGATAGAGTCAGATAGTATTACAGCTCTGAAACAGGCAGTCCAGCCTAACTGGTCCATGCCGACCACACTGCCCTTCCAGCTCGACCCAATTGCCTTGCGTTTGGCCCATAATCCCTCTAATTCTTTCCCATCCCTGTACTTATCCAAATAAGTGTTAAGCACGCTGACATAAACCAAATTCAGCTTCACAAGTGTGTCCCTGGCAAGCACTGAGCTGGTTGCTTAGCAAAAAGTGACAGTCCAAAGCATTGTCCCATCCACATATAACATACAGGTAAGACCTGCCTTAAATAAGGAAAGGCGTTTTAATTAATGGTCTAGGTAGATAAACGATGTGCAAAATTCAATACAAGAGATGATGGCACAAACTTGTTATCCAATTTCTGTGACGTGTGCAATATCTTGACATCAATATGACAAAGACACTTGATAAACTATGAGAATCTAAGGCAAAAGGCATTTATCCAAGTATTTGTGAGGAGACATTTGCAGAACGCTAGCTATCACGAGGAATTCTTGGATATTGGAGGAGAGAAGTAAAACTTACAAAGCTGACAAAACAGACCCACCTATGGGCTTAATAATAACAGGTTAAACATTCTAACCAGCCCTAACTCTGAAATACTCTTCCTAAATACTTCCAGCTTGCTCTCACTTTTACAAGCCTCCTCAGGATCTAGTCATTCATCTCCTCGAACCCCTTTCTCGAATTCTTGCTTGGTGTCCAATTGCCCCTTTTTGTCAAAAAGCTTAAGCTGTTTCGCTGTCTTTAAGGCTCCAAGTGCCTCAAGTTGTTCATTTAATGCGTGCAACCGCGCCGCTTGCTGGCAACAAAGCAGTACTGTAAAACATCCAGTGTCACAAGACAGCAACAATCCAAGTAGATACAAAGTTCTGCTCTGCAGCAAAATATTTAAATCTCGCAAATAAGATTTGAGCACTATTAAAATCAAACAATACATATTTTAAATATTAAAATATATTTGAAATACAAAAGTTCCAGTAGCTCTTTTGACTCTTCCCTACCCAAAGACCTGTTATTTTCAATGGGAAGGGAACTTAGATGTTTCTAACCCCAGTGTTTTACAGCAGGTGGTAGAGAGAGTCAGCAGCCCGCTCTGTGGTGAATTACAGAAGACAATCGCTACAAAAACATGGTCCATTGCCACAGATGGTCATCACTGAAGTTATTATGTCTTTGGGAACTTGGTCGATCTGCAGGCATCCAAATAATTCAAACGTATCAAAAATGCAACATGAAAAGACTGATCATACTTGAAGTAAAATACAACTTGAAACTATACAAGGATCTCAGGTTGAATCAGAGAGACAGAAGCAATGTTAGAAGAACGCAATTACTTGTTTGTATGAAATGAAAGGCCAATTCACAGCTGAATGATTCAAACATTTATGCAAAACTCAAAGGATATCTGAACCACAAAACTGCCTTAACTCGTAATTAAACATCATTACAGTTTAAAATTATGTTGAGACCTTAGGAATTCAAATAAAGTTTAATTACATTCTCCCCTTTGCTGGGGTTTGATTCAATGGGCTTCATTCAGGAGCTGAGATGATAAGTGCTGCTGGACTATTTCACTATTAATGAATTTGTAGCCAAGTCTGATACTGCTCACAATGGATATGCTTACTTTCCAGCATAATTACAGGATTATGATCATCCCTCAGCTCAGGTCAGCTATTTCAGATCATGGATCAAGCCTAGTTCTTATCCTTGGCTTAATTCTACACATCAGAGTAGATTTGCCCAACAAAACTGAGGGGGGACGGGAGGGGACTCTATTCCTTTAAATTTTTAATTGGCTATTGTTGGTAGAGATAGGAATCAAGAATTTAATGGAATCATAGAATGATACAGCTCAAAACAAGACCATTTGGTTCTTTTTGTCTGTGCTGGCTTTTTGGTAACACCATCCAATTAGCCCCACTCCTGTCCCCATAGCCCTGTATTTTTCCTCTTCAAGTATTTTATTCCATTCTCTTTAGAACATTACTACTGAAGTTGTTTTCATCATCCTTCCAAGGCAATGTGTTCCAGATCATAATTCTGCCACGGCTCTCCTTTCCCTGTCCCACCAACAACCACCTGCTGAGCCCCGTTAAGGGGCAGCAAGCTTGTTTCCCCGTGAGAAAATCAGGTGGTGCAGTTGATGTCTCTCTAATCAATCCTTAAGTGGGCGTATTGGGGGGACGAACATTGAAAACTTGAGAAAGAAATACATTTATTAATGACTTTGTTTGCAGTGGTTAGTAGTGAATATGTAGTGGGAGGAGGGAGAAGCATGTTGTAAGATATTAATTCCACTGCAAAGGTCAGACAGCAAAGCATGAAATGCAATCACTACTTAGTCTACACTATTTAACTATTCTGCAGAGTTTATTTAGTTATTTGTTTTAGTGTGTTCAGGACAACTTCTTTGATGCAAACTTAATGAGAGCATTGAGAATAGTAATGTAATGTAGATATGTCATTTATTGAGTACAGTACCTTCCGCATTGAACTGCTGTAACTACTTTTCATAACATTAATGAACAATTAAGCATACATGTATGTAAATATTCTCAGTGAAAGAATATAGCTAGGTAGAATGCAGCTCCTCCAATACCCTATTGCATCATTATTGTGGTACTTGGTCCCGTGGACCACATTCAAACTCTGATATTCTGCAATTGAGAAACTGAAACAAATCTGCTGGGGTTTTCTTCTGATCATGCACAATGTGATTCCCCATTCCCTTCATCATGTGCTTATCCAGCTTCCCCTTAAATGTACAGATCACCACAACCATACTCTCAGGCAGTACATGCGAACCACTGAGTGAAGAATTCCTTATTGAATTTCTTAGTAACTATCTTATAGTTATAGCCTTTTGTTTGGGGCTCACCCCAAGTGGGAACATCTCTGCATCTACCTTTGTAAATCCCTTTATAATTTGAAAGGCCTATTGTTTCAGTTCACTTCTTAACCTCTTTTCAAGAGAAAAGGGCCCCAGCCTTTAAAGACAGGGAAAAATATAAGGGTCAGTTTAGCCTGAACAATAATGACCCTGTACACCAGCACAATGTATCACTAAGATGTTATGCTTTGGATCACAAGACTTGAATTTATACTGTCTTCATGACATGCTTCTGATCCCAAGTCAGAGGGAACAAATGAAGACTAAATTGGCCTGCTTGTCACTGCTTGACATGTCTTTGCATTTGAGGTAAGAACCAGTCATACAGGTTTACAGCAGGGAAATAGGCTTTGCGGCCCAACTTGTCCATGCCACCTTTTTTTTAAAACCCTTAAGCTAATCCCAATTGCCTATATTTGGCCTATATCCCTCTTTACCCATTGTACCCATGTAACTATCTAAATGCTTTTTAAAAGGTAAAATTGTACCCACCCCTACTACTACCTCTGGCAGCTTGTTCCAGACACTCACCACCCTGAGTGAAAAAACTGCCCCCTCTGGACACTTTTGTATCTCTCCCCTCTCACCTTAAACCTATGCCCTCTAGTTTTAGACTCCCCTATCTTTGAGAAAAGATATTGACTATCTAGCTGATCTATGCCACTCATTATTTTATAGACCTCTATAAGATCACCCCTCAGCCTCCTACGCTCCAGTCTATCCAGCCTCTCCTTATAACTCAAACCATCAAGTCCCGGTAGCGTCCGAGTAAATCTTTCCTGCACTCTTTCTAGTTTAGTTATATCCTTTCTATATTAGGGTGACCAGAAATGTACACAGTATTCCAAGTGTAGCCCTACCAATGTCTTGTACGACTTCAACAAGACGTTCCAATTCCTGTATTCAATGTTCTGACCGATGAAACCAAGCATGCCGAACGCCTTCTTCACCACTCTGTACACCTGTGACTCCACTTTCAAGGAGCTATGAACCTGTACCATTAGATCTCCTTGTTCTATAACTCTCCCCAACACCCTACCATTAACTGAGTAAGTCCTGCCCTGGTTCAATCTACCAAAATGCATCACCTCGCATTTGTCTAAATTAAACTCCATCTGCCATTCGTCAGCCCACTGGCCCAATTGATCAAGATCCCGCTGCAATCGGAGATAACTTTCTTCACTGTTCACTATGCCACCAATCTTGGTGTCATCTGCAAACTTACTAACCATGCCCCCTATATTCTCATCCAAATCATTAATATAAATGACAGATAACAGTGGACCCAGCACTGATCCCAGATCTCCAATTTGAAAAACAACTCTCTACAACCAAAGGATCCTAAATGGATCCTTTGTATCCATTTAACCACCTCACCCTGGATCCCGTGAGATTTAACTTTATGCAATAACCCATGTGGTACCTTGTCAAAGGCCTTGCTAAAAGTCCATGTAGACAACATCAACTGCACTGCCCTCATCTATCTTCTTGGTTACCCCTTCAAAAAACTCTATTAAATTTGTGAGACATGATTTTCCACTCACAAAGCCATGCTGACTGTCCCTAATCAGTCCTTGTGTCTCTAAATGCCTGTAGATCCTGTCTCTCAAAATAGCTTCCAACAATTTACCCACCACAGATGTGAGGCTCACCAGCCTGTAGTTCCCAAGCTTTTCCCTGCAGCCCTTTTTAAACAAAGGCACATTTGCCACTCTCCAATCTTCAGGCACCTCACCTGTGACTATCGATGATTCAAATATCTCGGCTAGGGGACCCGCAATTTCCTCCCTAGCCTCCCACAACATCCTGGGATATACCTCATCAGGTCCTGGGGATTTATCTACCTTGATGCACTTTTAAGACTTCCAGCACCTCCTTCTCCATAATATGTACACTCCTCAAGGCATCACCATTTATTTCCCCAAGTTCCCTAACATCCATTCTTTTCTCAACTGTACATACTGATATTCATACAAAATCTCACCCACGATGGTGTTCTACAACTTGTGTGTGACACAAACTTTCTTAAGAAGTCAAACTGTGGTAACGTCCCATCATTTTTCTTTACAAAAGTAGAAATTATATTTAATATAGATTTTAAGAAGGGGTGTCAGATTTATCTTAAAATGTTGAGATCCCATACTGGAAACTTAGCTCCTGAGTTTAATTATTTTCCAGTCACCTGAATTAAATCCTCTTCAATAAAAATAACCTAGTTCAGGGCATATTCTCTTCCACGAGTAAGAATTAACATACACCAATCCCCATTCCTGCATCTCCTGTAATGAAATCAAAAGGAATGGAATATCTTCTGGTGTTCCAGACAAGAAACCTCATCTGTACTTGTTAACTTTTTTGCTGGGTTATCTACAGGAAGAATTTTGTCCCCAGCAAGATCTATTGCAAGTACTATATTCAAAATTAATCCATGCTAGGACCTCAAAACTACAGAGCTCTTTACCTCCCTCAATTCCCCTTTCCTTATACCAACGGGCTTTTGAAATCCCAAAGTTACTCTATTTAACCTTGGTCCTGCCTTGCACTGTGCACTTTGGAACCTTTGCCTGGGGTTCTTAGTAATTCTCTCCTTTCCCTTACTAGTGACTTTAGTAAGTTCCATCTGTAGCTTGGCATCCTGAAACCCACGCTTCTGCCATCAATGTTCTGGAATCAAGTCACTGGGAGAACATAAGAAATGGGAGCAGGAGTAGGCCATCTAGCCCTTCGAGCCTGCCCCAACATTCAATAAGATCATGGCTGATCTGACGTGGCTCAGTTCCACTTACCCGACTGCTCCCCATAGCCCCTAATTCCCTTGTCTATCAGAAATCTATCTACCCGCGTCTTAAATATATTTAGCGAGGCAGCCTCCACCGCTTCAATGGGCAGAAAATTCCAGAGATTCACCACCCTTTGAGTGAAGAAGTTCCTCCTCAACTCTGTTCTAAACTGCCCCCCCCCTTATTTTGAGGCTATGCCCTCTAGTTCTGCTATCCTTTCTAAGTGGAAGGAATCTCTCTACCCCTACCCTATCTAGCCCTTTTATTATCTTGTAAGTCTCTATAAGATTCCCCCCTCAGCCTTCTAAACTCCAACAAGTACAGGCCCAGTCTATTTGATCTCTCCTCATAAGCTAACCACCTCATCTCCGGTATTAGCCTGGTGAACCTTCTCTGTACTCCCTCCAAGGCCAATATATCCTTTCGCAAATAAGGGGACCAAAACTGCACACAGTACTCCAGCTGCGGCCTCACCAGTGCCCTGTACAGTTGCAGCAAGACCTCCCTGCTTTTATATTCTATCCCCCTCGCTATAAAGGCCAGCATCCCATTCGCCTTCTTGATCACCTGCTGCACCTGCAGACTGGGTTTTTGCGATTCGTGCACAAGGACCCCCAGGTCCCTCTGCACAGTAGCATGCTGCAGCTTTTCACCCTTTAAATAATATTCAATCCTACGATTATTTCTTCCAAAGTGAATAACCTCACATTTGTCAACGTTATACTCCATTTGCCAGGTCCTCGCCCACTCGCTCAGCCTATCCAGATCTCTCTGCAGACTTTCCACACCCTCCACGCAATTTGCTTTTCCACTCATCTTTGTGTCATCAGCAAATTTTGTTACCCTACACTCAGCCCCCTCCTCCAGATCGTCTATGTGTATGGTAAACAGTTGAGGCCCCAGCACCGATCCCTGCAGCACTCCACTAGTCACCAACTGCCAACCAGAAAAGCACCCATTTATTCCAACTCTCTGCTTCCTGTTAGATAGCCAATCCTCAATCCACACTAACACTTTACCCCCTATTCCGTGTACCCTAACCTTCTGCAGCAACCTTTTGTGAGGCACCTTATCAAACACCTTCTGGAAATCTAAAAAACACCACATCCACCAGTTCCCCTCTGTCTACCGCACCAGTCACATCTTCATAAAAATCCAGTAAATTCACCAAACACAACTTCCCCTTCATGAATCCATGCTGTGTCTGTTTGATTGAACTGTTCTTTTCTAGGTGTCCTGCTATTTCTTCTTTAATGATGGATTCTAGTATTTTCCCAACTACAGACATTAAACTAACCGGCCTGTAGTTACTCGCCTTTTGTCTGTTACCTTTTTTTAAACAGCGACGTAACATTAGCTGTTTTCCAATCCGCCAGCACTTCCCCAGAGTCCAGCGAATTTTGATAAATAGCTATTAACGCATCCAGCAAATTTTGATAAATAACTACTAATGCATCTACTAATAACGTGGGAGGTGTACAAGAACAGCTTAAGATGGGGCTGGTTACCCTCCCTGCTGGTGGCAAGCACTTAACTTCTGCTTGATATCCAACCCTGACAGCACAGAGGAGATTGGGAATTCAACAGCATGTAGACAATCACAGATTTAAACCCAGCCCTGCCACGATGCTGGTGTAGGTATTCCTAGTAGCGGAGCTATATTCACTTCCTAGTTAGTGGAGCAAAATTGCAACATTTTTTATAGTATCACAGAATGTTTACAGTACAAAGGGGCCATTCAGCCGATGGTGTCAGTGTGGACACTTGCCAACAGCAACTCAATCTGTCTCCTTAGAACCCTGCAAATTTTCTTCCTTCAGGTGTTTATCCAACTCTCTTTTGAAAGCACTGATTGACTCTGTCTCCACTACTGCATTCCAGATCCTAACGCGTGTACAAAAAAAAAAATTCTGCTATCCCTTTGGTTTTGTTAATCACTGTAAATCAGTGTCCTCTGGTTCTTAACTCTTCCATCTATGGGAACAGTTTCTCTTATCTACACTATCCAAATTCTTCATGATTTTGAACACTATTAAATCTCCTCTCAACCTTTTCTTCTCCAAGAATAAGCCGAGTTGCCCACATAACTAAAGTTCCTCACCCCAGAAATATTCTATTTTTTTTCCTTGCACCCTTGCCACAGCCTTCAGATCCTTCCTAAAGTGGACACAATATGCAGTTGAGGCTGAATAAGCATTTTAGAAAGTTTTATTAGAACTTACTTGCCCTTGTACTATAGGCCTCTATTTATAAAGTGCAGGATTCTGAATCTGCTCTGCCACCTTCAACCATTTGTGTATATATTCTCCCAGCTCTCTTCCTTCAAAAAAAAAATTCTGCCTGTGAACCTTTTCTTTCCCAAGCCCAATGCTCTTGGCGCCTACCCCAGTATCCCACGAGAGATCTACATAGACCAAATAATTGGGTCCTGGAACCTCCTGGGTAACTTAGTCAGTACAGCTCACTACCACACTATACAATGCACTCACCAACTGAACATTCATAAACCTATTCAAAACCTGCCATAGAACCACTGAGGCTCCCAGTACAGAAGGTTCTCAATCTCAATGTCTTTGGAACATTCCCACTGTCTTACTCTCACTGCATAGCCCTATAACGTCCTCAGCTTCAATATTAGATCCCCCCGTCCCCTCCAGATCCCTTTAGCCCCTAGAGCTACATTTAATTTCTTCTTGGGATCACACAATGTTTTGGCTTTAACTACTTTCTGTGGGAGTGAATTCCACACATTCCCCACCCTCTGGGTGAAGAAATTTCTCCTCACCTCAGTTCTAAAAGGTTTACCCCTTATCCTCAAACTATGACCCCTAGGTCTGGACTCGCCCCACCATTGGGAACATTCTTTCTGAATCTACCCTTATAAATTTCTATGAGATCCCCTCTCACTCTTCTAAACTCCAGTGAATATAATCCGAACCAATTTAGGATTATATTCACTGCATACTACAGTGAATGTGACTGACATATAGTTCCCTTTTTTCTCTCTACCTCCCTTTTGAATAGCAGGCTTACATTAGCTATCCTCCTTTCTGTTGGAACCAGTCCAGAGTCCAAAGAATTTTGGAAAATAACCTGCCAATGGATCTACATTTCCTGGGCCACTTAAGTACTCTGTGATGGAGATTTATCCACCTTCAATCCTAATTTCCCCAAAACCATTTCTCTACTAATGCTAATTTCCTTCAGCTCCTCACTAAGACTTGGTTCTCTCAGAAATTCATTGAAACTTTTAGTCAGTTTTTATGTTCCCTGCTAGCTTACTTTCATAGTCCATTTTTCCCTTCTTAATCAATCCCTTGGTCTTTCTTTGTTGAATTTTAAACTGCTCCCAATCCTCCGGCCAATTGCTTTTTCTTGCCAATTTGTATGCTTCTTCCTTGAATCTGATACTATCTTTAATTTCCCTTGTAAGCCAGGCTTTGGCCTCAATTCCCTTCCCATTCTTGCACCAAATTGGAATAAACAACTTCTGGAGTTCACCTATTTGTTCTTTAAATAGCTGCCATTGCCTGCCCACTGTCTTTCCTTTCAATAACGTTTCCCAGTCATGGCCAATTCAAGCTTCATACCATTACAGTTCCCTTTATTGAGATTCAGGACCCTGGTCTCAGAATCAACTACATCACTATCCACCTTGACAAAGAATTCTACCATATTATGGGCACTCATCCCCAAGGGTTCTCTCACAACTAGACTGCCAACGAATCCTTTCTCATTGCACAACACCCAGTTCAAGATGTCCTGATTCCTTGTTGATTCCTCAACGTATTGCTCCAGGAAACCATCCCGTATCCATTCCAGAAATTCCTCTTCTACTGTACTGTGACTAATTTGACTTTCCCAATCTATAAGCAGATTAAAGTCACCCATAAGCACAGGTGTTCCTTTAACACATGCATCTGATTTCCTGTCTAATGCTTTTCCCAACATTACCACCACAGTTTGGTGGTCTGTAAACCACCCCCAATGTTTTCTTCCCCTTGTTTGTTAACTCAACCCATACAGATTCCACATCATCAATGCTAATATCATTCCTCAATATCATTGTTAATCAACAAAGCAACTCCACCACCTTTCCTTTCTGTTTGTCCTTCCTAAACACTGAATAGCCCTCAATGTTTAGTTCCCATCCTTGGTAACCTTGGAGCCATGTCTATGTGATGCCAACTATATCATACCACTTTACATCTATCAGTGCAACTCATTCATCCATTGTTTTGAATGTTCCATCATTTAGGTACAAAACCTTGAGGTTTTGTTAAATGTTAAAACCAGTTTTAACATTTCTTTTCCCTTTCCAAATATTTTTTAATCGGTCCTTATCTGACTCTGGCCCTTGATTTCTCTGCCTATCACTTTCCTTATTCTCCTTACTATCGTTTCCTCTTGTTCTTAGTTCTCCCTGCTCAGAATCCTTGCAAAGGTAACCATCCCCCTGCCATATTATTTTAAACCTACCCCAACCATTCTAGCAAGTATCCCCTCAAGGATATCAGTCCCCTTGGAGATCTCATTGAGACATATAAGATGTTGAATGGGATGGATAGGATAGAGGTGGAGAGGCTCTTCCCGCTCAGAAAGAACAGCAGGACTAGAGGGCACAGCCTCAAGATAAAGGGGGGTGGGGGGGGGGGGGCGGTTTAGAACAGAGTTGAGGAGGAACTTCTTCACTCAAGGGGTGGTGAATCTCTGGAATTCTCTGCCCGTTGAAGTGGTGGAGGCTGCCTCGCTAAATATTTTTAAGGCGCAGGTTGATAGGTTTTTGATAGGCAAGGGGATTAAGGGTTATGGGGAGAGGGTGGGAATGTGGAACTGAGCCACAACAGATCAGCCATGATCTTATTGAATGGCAGGGCAGGCTCGAGGGGCTAGATGGCCTACTCCTGCTCCTATTTCTTATATTCTTATGACCTGTCCAGATGTAACTTGTTCAGTTTGTATAGGTCCCACCTCCCCAGAACAGGTCCCAATGCCCTAGGAATCTGAAACCCTCTCCCTCACACCATCATTTATGCCCAGTCATTTATTCATCCTATGTGTCCTGCTTTTTCTAATCTGACTAGCAAGTGGCACATTAGTCAGCAATAGTTAATGAGGACTCACCAGAAATCATGCATATGGCCTTCGCTGCTATGTATAGCTCAGTTAAATGTTGCTTTCAACTATCTGAGCAATCAGGGGAGCCAAATATATGTGAATAGATGCAGGCGATGGATGATTAGGCCCAACATGAACCTGAAAATGATTACACTTCAACTCCAATAGTCTAACAAAATTAACACTGATGTACTTGTTTATATTTAGGGCAAATTATGTTTTGATTGACAAACATAAGCAACAATTTGGATAGTGTGGTATTTTGTACAAGGCAGTGAATGGAAAATTGAACTGTCACCTGCTGGCATTTTTAAGGGTTAGAGAGGGAATAAAACAGAGTTCACAATCTAGGACAGTCAAAATCTTCACATGACATTAAAGCTGCAAGAGTAGCGCTGAAGTGGGTTAGCAAATTTCATCCAAATTCTGAAGATTTTACCTTAAATTCACTTCTTAGTATTGGATACCATTGAGTGTCGTTCAGTTGTTGTGGCTCAACTGTTGGATATTGTTTCAGGGTAAGACCAGAATTAGTTGGTTTTATGACAAATGACTTGAAATTTCACTGGCTCTTTATCGCAATGTAATGGATCACATCATCAGAAAATAAAATCCCTATTTTGCATACATAATATTTACCATTTCAGCAATGGATTAAAATGTCTCCATGCACTTCTGGATTTATCAAATCGGAACTAAACAAAAAAGTAAAACAAATATGATTGCTCATTTTCAATAGAGACTCCACACATTTTCCATGAGACGGGTGGCTCAAGCCAGACTCTGTTGCTACCCATTGAAGAACCATCACATGAAATCTCTACACAGTAGGAACAAATACTGGTTTCTGAAGGTAACTATCTCCTCATTATCCTGCCAGACAGCTCAGAAAACTGATGAAATTCATCAATTACATGTGGATTTTTCTGAAAGGGTGAGAGGGTTCAAAGTTCTACTCGTCCATTTGGAAAACCTACGAGTGAGAAGTTAGACAAGGGAGAAATCACTATATTGCTAAAGCATTGTATTATAATACACAATTTCTGACATTAATGAATGTATATGACTTGCCTGCGATGGTAGACACTCAAATTCATTACAGCAGATCTTATGAGCCCCTTTCAAATAGCCCTGGTTGGAGGTGTAGAATAGTGCAAACCTAAATTAGGTGGCCACCTCCACTGGCCCAGGCTGTCAATCCCTTGGGAGACTGTGACATCAACGGTGAACTGTATTATGTAATGGAGTACATTTGGACGCCTTGATCCTGAAACAGAACACTGACAATCACTGGAGCTATGGTCCTGCACTAGCAGTGCAGCACAGGAAGTGGTGGTGGTTAATAGTGTTATCACTGGACTAGTAATCCAGAGACACAGAGTAATGCTCTAGGACAGTGGCTTTCAAACTTATTTTCCTGTGACCCACTTTTACAAAATGGCTTTCCCTTGTGACTCAAGTCGCAACCTAAATGGGACTTACTGTACATTTAAAATACACTTTCTTCCCTTTTCCTTTCATAAAGTGCACAGAACTTGAATTCTATCAGCCAATACTAATCTTTTCCTCCTCGTGCTGGCTATGTCATCACCTGAGTCGAGAGATCCTCGTTGTCATGCCGCCTTCTACAAAATGTGCACTATAAACAGAACTTTTCTTTTGAACTGGATCACAGAACATCTCACCAGGTTTTGAAAAAGACAGAACATCCTGCATTTTTTTTTTAAAAAAATCGAATACTCAGCAACCCATTTTGAACATCCCTGCGTGGGTCGCAACCCCCCCCACTTTGAAAAATCCCACTCTCGAGACTTAGCTTCAAATCCCAGCACAGCAGATGGTGAAATTTGAATTCAATAAAAATCTGGAATGAGAAGTCTAATGATGACCATTAAACTATTGTTGATTGTTATAAAAAAACCCACCTGGTTCACTAATGTACTTGAAGGAAGGAAATCTGCTATCCTTACCCGGTCGGGCCTGGTTTACATGTGTGACTCCAGATCCACAACAATGTGGTTAATTTTTAAATGCCCTCTGAAATATACTCAGGTCAAGGGCAATTAGGGATGGGCAATAACTGCTGGCCCAGCCAGCAACATCCACATCCCTTGAACAAAAAAAAAAGCAGCGCAGTACCCCACATAAAAAAGATAAAGCAACAACATTATACAGTAAAGTTAGCACTATAAGGCAGCAATGTTTATAAATTTAATTTTTTTTAAAATTATTTTAATTCTGTCAACTAGCAGCTCTCCTTAAAAAAGTGATCTTAGTTTTGAAGGTTCCACTGTACATTAAAATGAGACTTTATTTGATGTCTATGTCTGAATACAGTTTTTTAAACCAACATTGGAACTGGTTCTTTTTCACGCAAGTGTTAGTCCATCATTTTTACTGGCTGTTTGGAATGTACAATGTACATAAAAGTCTGCGCAATGTTAAAGTCAGGAGGAAGGCCTCCATCTTTGTGCATCTCCACATGTTTAATCATAAGGTTCAAGGTGGGACAGTACTTTTGGCAAACTGTGCAGCAATACATGAGGGCACCTGAATGGGTCTTTAGATGGTTTTTGACAGTCGATCGCCCCCTAAAGAACTTGTGGCACAGCTTGCATTCATAGGGCTTCTCTCCTGAGTGGATTCGCAGGTGATACTGAAACTCGCTAGAATGGGAAAACCGCTTCCCACAAAATTCACATTCGTACCAGTTCCCTTTCGAGTTGATCTTGACTTGATTTGAGGGAAGGGTCAGAAGAGTCTCTTGGTGTACACCAGGCATATGTCCATCACTTGTAGACTCGTCTGATGGTGACGTTGTTAAGGTCTTTTTGAGCCACTGGTGTTGAGCAATGAGACCTTTTGTGCCATCTACATTATGCCTCTTATGTATCTTCACATGGTTTTGGTAAGAGGCTTCTAACCGAAATTTTCTACTGCAGAAATTACATTCATATAAATATTCCATACCCTGGTGTGAGGCCATGTGCTGCTCAAGAACAGTTCGATCTACAAAGCTATTACCACATACAGAACAGGAAAAAATTGATATGTTCATGTGGGACAAAACATGCCACATTAGGCTACAGACTGATCTAGATGGCTGTTCACAGACACAACAGGTCAGACTTTTCATGTCGAGATGAGAAAGGATATGCTCTTTCACAGCAAGGTAGTCTTTATTCATGGCCTTTCCACAGACAGCACAAAACAGTTCTGTGGGAGAACCTCCAAAATTAGCTTCAGCTGGCAGGATGGTATTTGGTTGTACAATAATGTTAGTGTCATGTGGTTTCCCTTTCCTATGTCCAGCCACTTGCCACTGCGTCACAAACTTCATTTCACACATGTCACATGAGAAGAGGAAGATTCCAACATGAGACAGAACGTGGGTGATTCGCGAACTTCTGTCAGTGAACTTGGCGCCACACACAGTGCACAACCCCTCTTTTGCATCAATGTGTAGTTTACCGTGTTGTCTAATCAGCCCTATGTTGGCCGGTAAGACCTTGCCACACACCTGGCATGGCATGCTCTTACCTTCACCATTAACATCCTTTACACAGACAAGATTGTCATCTTCGCTGTCATCTGTTAGCTCAATTATCTCTTCAGAAGGGCCTCTGCTCTCTTGGTGGTCATCAAAATTAAGGCCATCTTGCTCAATACCTTCAAACTGCATGCACTCCATTTCCTTCATTGAATGAACCTGGAGGTTATCATTGTTACTGACACAGGAACTACTATTCTCTTTGAGAGATTCTCCTGCCATCAATAAACTGGTTTGATTATAATATCCATTACTCTGTATTTCATACAACTCACATGGGCCTTTACTAGAGGCCAGAGACACATTTTCAGTTGATGTAGACTGGCTGTATTCCATTTCCAGGTTATCCTCAGTTTTTGTTGACTGTTGGTACATCACTGGCATTGTCGGACCATTTTCATTCACAAGATTTTGTTCTTCACTTTTAAAACTCTCCCCTACTTCAACCTGCATGATATAACCTCTGTTTTGACAAAACTGTGAGCCTTGGCCTCTGGAGTCTGACATGGGAGGATTTTGGTCATTTGAGATCCCGGTTAGAGGGACATAGCCTTCAGTCGATCCCACCGTCTGTTTGTTGGCTTCTGTTTTTTCCAAGTCAGGGAAGGTAGAGTAACAAGCCTTGAGGAGATCCTGCATGCCCAATTTCTCTGCCATCTCATAGATAACACCCACATTGATGAGATCAGTGAAAAGCTCTGCTGTATAGATAAAATTCAAAATTCTTTCAAAATTGGCCGGGGTGATAAAGTCTACCACGTATGTTCTTGCAGTGTTAACCTCAGAATTCAGAAAGAGCTTCTGGAAGTAGCCAGCGGCACAGGCCAGCACTGACTTATGTGCTGAAAATGTCCGGTTGCCAACCACAATGATTACATCGCACATGGTTTCAGATAGCCTAAACTTATTGAGTTCCTTAAGAAGGTTATTAGGGTGGTCAGCACTGTGCAATTTAATTCTCATACCCATTTCTGTTAGTGCTTTGAGAAACTTCCACTAAAATCAAATTGGATGGCCAATAAAGTACTTTGCCTTACACCTTTCCATGAACGTTATCTTGTATAAACATAACCCTGCAAATAAGAACAGTTAGGTCAGTCACAATGCAAAATTCTACAAATATAACAAACTTCAATGCCTTATGTATCTTCTCATTCCAACCAGGGACTTACAATTAAGGTTGTAGAACTGTAAGGCATTAGGATGGCACAACACACATTTGTCCAACTTTTAACATAGTAAAATGTCCTAAGACGCTTCACAGGAACATAATCAGATAAAAATTGACACTGAACCAAAGAACGAGACCTTAGTGTGGGTGACCAAACTCTTGGTAAAACAGGTAGGCTTTAAGCAGCATCTTATAGGAGGTAGGTGAATAATAACATTAGAAGGTTAATTTGCTGATAATGAACTAATAAAACACACACACAGACACAAAGATACATTAAAACAACCTCAACAATTACTGAGCTAGAAAACAGCTGCTGGGAATAGCATAGCTTAGTGGCCATTGAGACAAAAACACAGCAGACACACCATATTGTGTCACGGAAAAATTTACTGGATGGGTCGAGGAAAGGGATATCGTTAAATGACAATTCTATAACTTCTTAAACATTGCATTAATTACACATGCCTTTAGCTTTCTTGTGATCCAAGATTCTAGGTTTATTAACAATCTACCATCCATCCATACCTGGCTTCTGAACAGTTGCAGAGATGGACAAAGTTTTACAAAATGTCAGTTTCAAACGGAAGAGTGCACACCTATGAATTATTTGGTTTTGGGCGGGGGGCGGGGGGGGAGAGAGAGAATGAATGGAAATGCACAAAATACAAGTGCATCACTAGCCACATATTGAGAAGCAATAGCAAACTGTACATCAGCATCCTTCCTATTAACACATTAACCACACACACATACATACACCAAGATGTGGTATATCCAGAAGGATACTGTTTGAGCACAGTGTCCTCAGACTTATACTCTGTTTGCCTCTACAGTTTAGCATTCTGCTTCCTTTGCCAATTACAGTTCCATAATGATTAGAAGTGTTGAATATCAAATATTGAACCACTCTGGAGAGTTTAAACTAATGTAGCGGAGGTGGGACCCAAAACAGTAGGGAGATGGAAGAGAGCACATTAAATAATAAAGGCAGTGTCAATAATCCTAGTACCAGACAGATCAGGCAAAAACAAGACAGAGAGCAAGGGAAGTCCAGGTTAAACTGCATTTATTTCAATGCAAGAGGCCTGACAGGCAAGACAGATGAACTCAGGGCATGGATGGGTACGTGGGACTGGAATATTATAGCACGACTTGAAACGGTCCTATGAAGCCCTCAACACTCTCTACGGATCTCAATCGCTTGGGAGTTCCCCCCTCCTGAGCACAGATGGTACAACTCTCATTACAGAGAAGGCTCAGATCCTGCAGAGATGGACTGAACACTTTGAAGCTGTCCTCAACCGACCGTCATCTATTAATGATGAGGCAATAGACAGGATTCCCCAGGTCGATATCAACAGTGCCACCAGTAGTAGCCGAAGTCACAGAAGCTGTCAGCCAGCTATCCAGGGGCAAAGCCCCGGTGCAGATGCCATACCTGTAAAGATCTATAAAGCTGCTGGTCCTGCACTTATCGAGAAGCTCACCGAGTTGTTCCAGTCCTTTTGGAAGCAAGGATCCATTCCTCAGGAACTTAAAGATGCTTCCATCGTACACCTCTACAAGAGGAAGGGCAATCGGCAAGTATGCGACAACCACCAAGGAATCTCGCTGCTCTCCATCACAGGAAAAACCCTCGCAAGAGTCCTGCTAAATGGTCTGGTCACTCATGTGGAGCTGGGCCTGCTTCCAGAGTCAGTGTGGCTTCTGCAAAGGTTGTGGGACTACTGACATGATTTTTGCTGTGCACCAACTTCAGGAGAAGTGTCAGGAGCAGAATCGCGAGCTCTACACAACCTCTGTTGACCTCGCGAAAGCCTTCGACACTGTCAGCCGACAAGTCCTGTGGAGGATCATGTCAAAGTTCGGCTGCCCCCCCCAATTCATTCAAATGGTACACCAGTTCCGTGACAGCATGATGGCCAGAGTACTTGGATGGCGGAGAATCCTCCTGAGGCATTCCCAGTCATCAATGGCGTCAAACAGGGTTGTGTGCTCACACCCACACTGTTCAGCATGATGTTTACTGCCATGCTGAATGATGCCTTCCAGGACAGTGTTGCTGGAGTCAGCCTCAAGTACAGAGTGGATGGGAAGCTCTTTAACCAGAAGAGACTCCAAGCTGTTACCAAAGTGAGGGAGACTGTTCTGAGAGTCTTCCTCTTTGCCAATGACTGCGCCTTGTATGCTGGTTCAGAGCCAGAGATGCAAGTCAGTATGGACAAATTTTCCACGTCTTGTGACAGCTTTGGACTCACCGTCAACATTAAAAAGACCGAAGTCATGCACCACCTGCTCCTCATGCACTGTACACAGAACCCATAATCACAATCAAAGGACAGAAACTACAGGCAGTGGACCAGTTCACTTATCTTGGCAGCACCCTCTCCCAAGCAGTGACTATTGATACGGAAGTTAACTGCAGAATAGCAAAGGCAAGTTCTGCTTTCGGTAGACTGCACTCCACTGTATGGGAATGTTGAGGAATCGGCCCAGCAACAAAACTGAAGGTCTACAGTGCCGTGGTACTCGCTACCGTCCTGTATGCCTGTGAAACGTGGACTGTGTATCGAAGGCATGCAAGACAGCTCAATCATTTTCACATGACTTGTCTTTGCAGAATATTACGCATCAGATGGCAAGGCAAAGTACCAACACTGAAGTTCTCTCTAGAGCAAGTCTACCATCAGTCCACACACTGCTGATGAGAGCGCAGACCCAGTGGGCAGGTCACGTCATCCGTATGTCAGACGAGCGCATACCCAAGCAGCTCCTTTTTGGGGAACTCTCTGCTGGAAGACACTCACATGGAGGGCAGAAGAAACGTTTCAAAGACACACTCAAGGCCTCCCTGAAGTCACTTGACATTGACACGACCACCTGGGAAACGCTGGCACAAAACCACCCTACCTGGCGCTGCCTCATCCACAAGGGCTGTCAAGCTTATGAAGCAAGATGTATTGCTGAAGCACAACTTAATCGCAAGCTGCGCAAGTCCAGAGCCACCAGCACAACAACTACAGTGTCTACACAAGCCTGTCCAAAATGTGCCAGGACGTTCCGTGCCCAAATTGGCCCTGATCAGTCATCTTCGGATACACTGCAACCAGCCTCAAAAGGACTAATGATGTTGAGGTTCTCATCGATTACGATGGATGAACAACAACAATTCTAGCAATTACTGAAACATGGCTAAGGGAGGGACAGGACTAGCAGCTCAATGTTCCAGGGTACAGATGTTATAGGAAAGATAGAACAGGAGGTGAGAGAGGAGGGGGAGTTGCACTTTTGATCAGGGAAAACATCATGGCAGTACTGAGAGGGGATATAACCGAGGGTTCGCCCACTGAATCAATATGGGTAGAACTGAAAAAAAAGGGGAAATCACTTTGATAGTGTTGTACTATAGGCCTTCAAATAGTCAGCGGGAAATTGAGGAGTAAATATGTAAGGAGATTACAGATAGCTCCAAGAAAATAGTGTAGTAATAGTGGGGGATTTTAACTTTCCCAACATTGACTGGGACAACCATAGTATTAGAAGGTTGGATGAAGAGAAATTTGTTGAGTGTATTTGGAAGGAATTTCTCATTTTGTATGTGGGTGGCCCGACTAGAGAGGGGGCAAAATTTGACCTCCTCTTGGGAAATGAGGAAGGGCAGGTGACAGAAGTGTTGGTGAGGGATCACTTTGGGACCAGTGACCATAATTCTATTAATTTTAAGATAGCCAAGCAGAATGATAGGTCTGGCCCAAAAGTTAAAATTCTAAATTGGGGCAAGGCCAATTTTGATGGTATCAGGCAGGAACTTTTAAATGTTAACTGGGGGAGCCTGTGGGAAGGTAAAGGGACGTCCGGTAAGTGGGAGGCTTTCAAAAGTGTGATAACCAGGGTTTAGGGTAAGCACATTAAGTGAAGGGCAAGGCTGGTAGAAGTAGGGAACCCTGGATGACTCGTGATATTGAGGCCCTGGTCAAGGCGGCAGCAGCACATGACATGCATAGGCAGCTGGGATGAAGTGAATCCCTTGAAGAATATTGAGGGTGTAGGAGTAGAGTTGAGAGATAAATCAGGAGGGTAAAAATGGGACAAGATTGTTTTGACAGATAAGGCAAAGGAGAATCTAAAGAGTTTCTACAAATACATAAAGGGCAAAAGAGTAACTAGGGAGAGAGTAGGGCTTCTTAAGGATCAACAAGGTCATCTATATGTGGAACCACTAGAGATGGGTGAGATCCTAAGTGAATATTTCTTAAAAGTATTTACTGTTGAGAAAGGTACGGCTGTTAGGGAACTTAGAGAAATAAGTAGTGATGTCTTGAGGAGTGTACATATAATAGAGGTGGTGGTGCTGAAAGTCTTAAAGCACATCAAGGTAGATAAATCCCCAGGGCCTGATGAAGTGTATCCCAGGACATTGTGGGAGGCTAGGGAGGAAATTGCGGGTCCCGTATAGCAGGGATATCTGAATCACTGAAAGTCACAAGTGAGGTGCCTGAAGATCAGAAGGTGGCAAATGTTGTGCCTTTGTTTAAAAAAGGCTGCAGGGAAAAGCCTGGGAACTACAGGTGAGTGAGCCTCACATCTGTAGTGGGTAAGTTATTAGAAGGTATTTTGAGAGACAGAATCTACAGGTATTTAGAGACGCAAGGACTGATTAGGGACAGTCGGCATGGCTTTGAGTGTGGAAAATCATATCTCACAAATTTGATTGAGTTTTTTTAGAAGGGGTAACCAAGAAGATAGATGAGGGCAGTGCGGTTGATGTTGTCTACGTGGACTTTAGCAAGACCTTTGACAAGGTACCGCAGGGTTGTTGCATAAGGTTAAATCTCACAGGATCCAGGGTGAGATAGCTTTAAATCTGGGCGACCCTTGGTCAACTCTGACAGATCCGCAGAGATTTTCAGCATTTTCCGTTTTTGTACAAAGATGTTATTGTTATGAAATCTGCCTGCAAAAATGGTTTTGACCTTCACCGACATCCGATTTTGAATGTTCCCTTTGAAGCCAAATTCTAATTTAAACCAGGACTAGGTCTGTCAAGGTATTTAGTAAATACGAGTTTAGTAAGTTTTGTTTAATTTCACAGATGGCATTTGGCTTAGAGTACAAGTTAAGCAAAACGTTTCCATCGGGCCGGGTGATGTAACAAAAACGCTCAAATAATTATGTTAAATTTCAAAACTTTTGAGACTTCACATGGCCAGATATTTGCTATTACGGAGGCGTTTACACCAGAGTAAGTAACACTAACATTCACTTTAACAAAATAAAACTGCACTGGACAGTTTGCATGATTTCATTTCGCGAACGAGATGACAAACATACGTTCCTCTTAAATTCAAATGTGTTTTTCAGGCGTTTTCTAAATTGGCCGTAGATTATGAATCTGATTCCCTCATCTAACAAACCCCTGGATTTCTGGTAAGAGGACACTTATCGCTCTTATTTTAAGCTCGGGTGTAGATGGGACTCGCGGTGTGTATGAAGTTAGTTGAAGCAAAAGCTCTGGCTGCTGTTGTGCAGCCAGTTGATTTCACTGTCCTGACAGACGCTGGGCTCCGGGCCCGGCTGGGAGTCTGACACCTCCTGGAGGGACTCTGGCTGGATACGGGGTGGAGCCCAGCCCCCAGGCACTGGGTTACGGGCACAGTCTGGCCCGCGGTAACAAAGGCCCAGGCTGAGCGCTCAGACATTTTGTTTTCCTCCAGCACCGACACCCCTCCCAGCCTGAGGAACACATCCCGCTCCAGGTCCAAACCCCGCTTTCACCACACACTCTTCACCAGCTTACCGGCTGCTTTATAATAAAATTACACCTTTTTTTCACCGCCATAGCAACACCGACAATTTCCAAAGCCCACAGCAGCTGGGGAGTCTGTTTAAAAACTATCAAAGAGACTTAGACATCGCACATACCCTACACCAACGGCTCTGAGCCAGGGGTGGCGCCACCCTATCGGCCGGAGGATCCGGTAGACCGAGTGCTGTCTCCGCCCTGCCGTGACGTGGAGATGCCGGCGTTGGGCAGGGGTAAACACAGGAAGAAGTCTGACAACACCAGGTTAAAGTCCAACCGATTTACTTGAGTTTATTAATAAATCGGTTGGACTTTAACCTGGTGTTGTCAGACTTCTTACTGTGTCCGCCCTGCCGGCCAAAGGATGCTATAGTCCGAATGCTGTCTCCGCCCTACCGGCCGGAGGACTCTGTAAAACGAGTACTGTCTCCGCCCTGCCGGCCGGAGGACTCTATAGTCCAAATGCTGTCTCCGCCCTACCGGCCGGAGGACTCTATAATCAGAGTACTATCTCCGCCCTACCGGCCGGAGGACTCTATAGTCCAAATGCTGTCTCCGCCCTACCGGCCGGAGGACTCTATAGTCAGAATGTTGTCTCCGCCCTACCGGCCGGAGGACTCTATAGTCAGAATGTTGTCTCCGCCCTACCGGCCGGAGGACTCTATAGTCCGAGTGCTGTCTCCACCCTACTGATTGGAGGACCCGATAATCCGAGTGATGGCGCCGCCCTCCGGCTGGAGGACTCTGTACTCCGAGTGCTGTCTCCGCCCTACCGGCCGGAGGACTCTGAGCGGCGACTCTTGCCTTCTTAGGTTGCAGTATATTCAAGGCGCGTTGTTGTTGGTGAGATTTCCCTCCATAATCGTCCACCAAGGATTTTTTTTCCCAGGAGGTGCCCAATGAGGACTGTCAATGGTCGCATCGATGAAATAAATTCAACATGTTTTCCTTAAATTAACCCCTAGAAGGCTTGGAGATTAAGGTTTGTGGACGATCGTTACAATCCTTAATTGTTGTTGGGGTGTAAAAGCAGAGGGAGTACATTGGGGTGTCTACAGTTCAAGGCCAGGGAGAGAAGTCATGGCCTCTGGTGTTCCTCCTGTTTCCATGGGCGTCTTTTTCCTCCAACTTCCTTCACAACTTTAACCCTCTCCCTCACATTCTTCAGGTGCCCAGAATTGGAAAGTATAGTCACAGTGAGGTCAAACTGTTTTCTCTCCTGGATGGCACAGTGGGTTAGCATTGCTGCCTTACAGTGCCAGGGACCTGAGTTCAATTCCGGCCTTGGGTCACTGCCTGCACATTCTTCCTGTGTCTGCGTGGGTTTCCTCCAGTTTCTCTCTTCCCCTAACCCGCATATCTTTGGACGCTAAGGGGCAATTTACCATGGCCAATCCACCCAACGGATGTGGAGTTCCAGGGATAAGGTGGGATACTCTGTTGGAAAGTCAATGCAGACTCGATGGGCCGAACGGCCTTCTTTTGCAATGCTATGAAACTCAATTTGATAATTAAAAAAATAAACAAATCTCAATATTGCAAGAAGGGAGCCTCATTGTCACAGGGCACAGACGGAAAATGAGGCTTTCAACCATGCACTGACATTGTCTGCACCTAATTTTCTGATGGCCCATTTTGAAGGTAAAATTAGACCCTTCTACTGGTATATAGAACATAGAACATTACAGCGCAGAACAGGCCCTTCGGCCCACGATGTTGCGCCGACCAGTTACAAAACAATGACCCACTAACCTAAACCAATCCCTTCTCGTCCATAAACCTATCCACGGATCTCTTAAACGCCCCCAAACTAGGCGCATTTACATTGAATATTTAACCTTGGTGATTCTGAGGCTTGGGGTACTCAAGCTTCTTTTTGCTGTTAAATACTTTTGTCACATTTTCTATTCAAATTGTTGTATTTGGCTCCATACATTAGTTAGTTTCATAGGGGACTTTGCCTTTTTATGCACTTTTTACATTAAAGTTTTCCTTCATTATTCTTGATAGTTGCTCATCCCATCCAAAGGGGTGAGCATCAGCATTCTCGATGCATTTAGAAAATGGATTCAATTTTTCAAACTGCTTTAGATAAGAAAGAGGAGTTCATGGGGAAAACAAATGCAAGTGCGACCACACTAAGATGTTTTGTCCACACCCATCATTATTTTAGGATCCCCCTACACAAATGTTGACTTGTCAAAGCCCACAACGCAAACTGTAGTACGAGCTACGACAGGATTGGCCGAAACACAACTTTTGGAACAGGGACAGGTCTTCCTGTAGAAATAGAACATAGAACAGTACAGCACAGTACAGGCCCTTCAACCCTCGATGTTGTGCCGAGCTATGTCTGAACCAAGATCAGGCTATCCCACTCCTATCATTCTGGTGTGCTCCCTGTGCCTATCCAATAACCGTTTGAAAGTTCCTAAAGTGTCCGACTCCACTATCACAGCAGGCAGTGCATTCAACACTCCAACCACTCTCTGAGTAAAGAATCTACCTTGGACATCCCTCCTATATCCCCCACCATGAACCTTACAGTTATGCCCCCTAGTAACAGCTATGTCCACCCGAGGAAATAGAGTAGACGTTCAGAGACTATCTATCCTCCTTATCATCTTATAACCCTCTATTAAGTCGCCTCTCATCCTCCTCCACTCAAAAGAGAAAAGCCCCAGCTCTCTCAACCTTTCCTCATAAGACCTACCCTCCAAACCAGGCAGCATCCTGGTAAATCTCCTCTGCACTCTCTCCAGTGCTTCCATATCCTTCTTATAGTGAGGTGACCAGAACGGCACACAATATTTCCAAATGTGGTCTCACCAAGGTCCTGTATAGAACCCTACAGTGCAGAAAGAGGCCCTTCAGCCCATCGAGTCTGCACAGAACACAATCCCACCCGGGCCCTACCCCCACCAATCTCTCTAACCTACGCATCCCTGGACACGAAGGGGCAATTTCTTAGCACGGCCAATCAACCTAACCCCCACATCTTTGGACTGTGGGAGGAAACTGGAGTACCCGGAGGAAACCCACGCAGACACGAGGAGAATGTGCAAACTCCACACAGACAGTGACCCGATCCAGGAATCGAACCCAGGACCCTGGAGCTGTGAAGCAGCAGTGCTAACCACTGTGCTATTGCAGCATAACCCCACGGCTCTTAAACTCAAACCCCATGTCAATAAAGGCTAATATACTATAAGCTTTCTTCACGGCTCTATCCACTTGAGTGGCAACCTTCAGAGATCTGTGGATATGAACTCCAAGATCTCTCTGTTCCTCCACATTCCTCAGAACCCTGCCGTTGACCCTGTAATCCGCATTCAAGTTTGTCCTACCAAAATGAATCACCTCGGACTTATCAGGGTTAAACTCCATCTGCCACTTTTCTGCCCAGCTCTGCATCCTATCAATGTCTCTTTGCAGCCTACAAGAGCCCTCCACCTCATCCACTACTCCACCAATCTTGGTGTCATCAGCAAATTTACTAACCCACCCTTCAGCCCCCTCTTCCAAGTCATTGATAAAAATCACAAATAGCAGAGGACCCAGCACTGACCCCTGTGGTACACCGCTGGTAACTGGCCTCCAATCTGAAAATTTTCCCTCCACAACAAAACTTTCACACTAGCAGATCCTTCCAAACCATCCCAGGGATTATGTGTCACATCGGACAGTCTGTAGAGTAAGCCTGTTTCACTGTGGTAATTGGCATGCTACTACCTCAGCTGGATAGGATGCTAGACCTCATGATTGACTTTATTCTAGTGAAGCCTCCAAAATGGCATTCAGTTTGGCATCAGAATTTCTCATATTAACCTCAGGGTTTACATGTTGAGAAAGGATTAGCACACAGCAAATGGTCACAGAAGGATCATTATGTCATTAGGTGATATTATTCAGGAAGTGACCATGATGCCATCAGTGAGTGGCAGTGCACAAGGCAGCATTTTTGGAAGAGGAAACATTTAGGGAGGGAACCAGGGAATGGCTGTTAGGAGCCGAGAGCCTTCCTGCATGCAGCCTGCTGATTCCACTGCAAATCCTTCAGACAACAGGAGAGCTCTGGGCTGGAAATTCAAATGTCCCTTTGCTTTTCCACATCTGCTACCTCCACGTGCAAGAAAAACGTACACCCAGTGTAGACAATGAAAGAATGTATGCAAAGAGAATGGGTTGTGTGCAGCAGTTGAGATGGTGCATCCCCCATCCCACCAGTTCAGAACTCGTACCGTGCTTGACGGGTCCCACAAGCGGTGTGCAAAGTGAGTACACTTACCTTTGCCAACCTCCTGATACCCGCAACCTCTTCCTCCGTCACAGTCAAATGCAAGGGGCCTGCGAATGCATGTACATGGGCAGAAGCTTCCCTCAATGTGCTGCTCAAGTCTTAAACCCCAAATTAGGTCACCATCAGTGTTTTTTTAGCAGCAGAGCATCCAAATAACCAAAGTGAACAGAGATATCCACCTCAGTTCTGATCAAACATCAGCATGATCTGAAACATTAACTGAATTTCTCTCCAGAGACACTGTCTGATCTGCTGAATTGTTATTATTTCATCCCCACATCTCAGCTGTGTCACAAAGTTCACTTTTCTACCCCCTCCACAACTTTAATGGCTAGCTGCAGCCCAGTTGGATTTTCCAGTCTGCTTGCTAGCACCCATGGTCTCTACAGCAAGCTCTATCTATGTCTGTAACCTCTGCAAATTATTTGAAAAATTAACAGGCTTCTCAGGTCATAAGACTTTGGAACAGAAGTAGGCCATTCGGCCTATCGAGTCTTGTACTTCAGGCAAAAACACTTACGCATTGGACTAATTCAATCGTGTTCACATTGTTCCCAATACTGGAAAATCAGGGCTTCACCTTTAGTGATATATCCCTGAACAAATATTGTTGGCTATTAAATACTGCAAGAGTCTGTGCGCCATTAAATGAGCAGGTAAGCTCAAGCTTGCTGCTGGAATCAATGCATTAGCTTCAAGTCATGCACACAGGCATCATTTTTAGCAACTTCTTACAGTTTGGCTATTTGCGTTCAAATGCAATGAAAGTTTCTTTGCAGTGATGACTACTTGCAAATGCAGTTAATTATTTACAAAGTGTGTTGAGATACAGAGGGGAAGATTAATTCTCCTTGTGCACTTATTTACAATGAAAAAATTGCACATGCTCAGATTGGAGCCATTTTTATTTATTGGAAGGCAGTCTAGTGAAAATAATTCTGCTGCTTCAAGTATAACGGGGCATAACCCCAAACTCCAAAGAGCGAAGGAAAAATAATGGAGATAAAGGGGGGGAAATGGATTAGACTGAAAAGAAATAGGAGAGATATTGCAGGTTATGCTACTCCTTAGGTACTGGGGGAATGGCTATGACTTTTTCCAGTCTTGAATATTCCCAGGTTGAAATTGTGTTGTGGTAGCCTCAGTCTAACTCACATGGGACACAACCATCACCACGCAACATTGGGGGGCACAGCTCTGGGAAGCTGGGGAAATGGGAATCTGCAGTGTAAATTAACACCAATTCAAGAAGGATGTAAATGAAGAGTGTCCAGGCAGAGAGAGAATGCAAACATCATTGGCTGCTAAAGATGAAAATCACTGCATGCCTTTGCCCTTGAAGAAAAATAATTGCATTTTTATAGCGCCATGTCACAATGTGACTTGCACTTCACACAATGAATTCCACTTGCAATGCAACATAAAGAGCCATTCCACATACGGCAGATTGTTATTGCTCAAAACTGTTAGCAAGGATACCTGATATTATTTGAACAGTGCTGTGAAATCTTTAAAGTCCATTTAGCTAAGATAAACAAGGTCTGCTTTCAAAAAGATAAATGAGTTGCAGTGATGGTGCAAAGAAATCCAAAGGCAGAGGTGATAGTGTTGTTATCTGAGCCAATTAAAAAGACTTGGACAGTTCTCAAAGCTTTAAATTAGACAGGAATAATGTAAGTGGTGGAGTGAGCAACTTAATGTCCTTCAGAACGTACTAGTTTCAAACTGGCCAATTGTACTAAATTAGAATCAAATAGAAGCCTCGCATTGCACATCGAAAGTAAACCAGGATCCACTGTTAATAACATTTTTGGTTTCTTTTTAATTCATTACTGGGACATGGGCGCACTGGCTGGGCCAACATTTATTGCCCATCCCTAGCTGCCCATGAGAGGACAGTTGAGAGTCAACCACATTGCTGTGGCTCTGGAGTCACATGTAGGCCAGACTTGGTAAGGATGGCAGATTTCCTTCCCAAAAGGACATTAGTGAATCAGATATGTTTTTCCAACAATCGACAATGGTTTCATGGTCATCAGATTCTTAATTCCAGACATTTATTATTGAATTCAAATTCCACCATCTGCCGTGATAGGATTCAAACTTGTGTCCCCAGAACATTAGTTGAGTTTCTGGATTAATAGTTTAGCAATAATACCACTAGCCATCACCTCCCAAAAGTTCATCATGACCTGAAACATTAATTCAGTTTCTCTCCAGATATGCTGCCTGATCTATTTCCAGGATTGTTTTTAGTTCATGCCCATATATCTCAGCTATGTCATCATGAGAATTCAGTTCACTTTCCTGCCCCCTACGTAAAGTAAATTCAAAGATCCACTCTTTACAAAGGGCAGATATATTGTGGCATAAGGCAGTGAAGTGGGGTGTGTATGTTTCATACTAATGGTTTCTCCGTGGTAAGTCCTAAGCTGTCAGCCATCACTGTGTGCCACTGGCGAAGGTGATGAACAACGGGAGAAAATGGCACCTCTTTGGGGGCAGGGGGCGGGCGAGTTGAGGAAGAGAACCACATGATGGTCAAGTCACTCCATTTCACTTTTCTTCACGTTATTTAGAGGATTTCACATTGGAATATTTTGAGAGGCAAGGCAGTTTAAACTTTAAACCACTGTAAAACTTGGAGCTGATGGCTCTTTGCTAGTGTCCCTTATAGTTTGGCAGACTCATCACACTTAGTGTTAAGTAATAAGCGAGTTCTCTGTTGAGAGTATACACAGTAAGAAGTCTTACAACACCAGGTTAAAGTCCAACAGGTTTATTTGGTAACAAACACCACTAGCTTTCGGAACGCTTGCTGCTCCTTCGTCAGGTAAGTGATTCACCTGACGAAGGAGCAGCAACTGCTCCGAAAGTTAGTGGTGTTTGTTACCAGATAAACCTGTTGGATTTTAACCTGGTGTTGTGAGACTTCTTACTGTGTTTATCCCAGTCCAACGCCGGCATCTCCACTCAAGAGTGTACACAGCATGGATGAAGAGGCAACTGCAGTTGAACCAGTTTTGCTGTAACAAAATTGAGCGTCAGTAGGCGTTCTTCTTGGCTTAATGACAGCAATAAAATAGCGCAGACAGAAATTTAACAGAAACCTGTTCATAATAAATGTGCTGAAATTAGTCAAGAGTAGAAATGAACCCTTGGGTCTCAAATTAAACAAAAAAAACCCAATCTAACTGTGTAGATGTAGATCCTGTTTCAGACTAACTTAGGGCAAGAGAGAATCTTCTCCCCTCCATCTATTGAACATGCTTTTTTTAAAAACAATTACAGAAGTACAACTTAAACTTTTGAAGTTAAATTCACTACAATAGAATTGGAACACAATTCACAAGGGGAAATCACAATTTAAGAAACAGTTTACAGACTGCATACAATCATTTTATGTAAAAACAAGTAAAATGAAGACTAGTCACAAGCATTATATACCCAATAAAGTTAAATTGATAAAGTGGGCAATACACAGAAAATGTTCAAAAGAAGCATTTACAATCTAAATGTTAAGATTATTTAACACCTTTTTTCAGTTTTTGTTTCAATACCTGCAATAGATGCTCTTAATGAAATTACTTCAGTTTTGCAAAGCTAGCTTGTGCCTTGTATTTGAGACAGAAATATTTTTTTAAAAATCCCAGCTCCCTAAATGCTTACAAGATGAAAATATGACTTTCTAAAAAACAGGGGGGGGGGGAGGGGGGTGTCTGGAAAGAGGGGACTATTTGCTGCAGAACAAAAGCATAACTACTTGTCACATGGTTTGTAACACGATGGTCATGATGAGAAAGGTTCATTCACTTCAAAACCAGTTACAGTATAACCATTCCGCTTTGATGTGAAGCTGTCTTGGATTTGTAGCAATATAAAATATATAGCATGAGATTGTAGTGGAGACCAATTTGCATCTAACATTAGTTCTGGGGGAGATACTGAAATTTATCACCAAAGTCAGAATGACTGAGCTTTTGGGCTGATCAAAGAGTCAAAGTTGGGTCAAGTTGAATTTTTTGAGCATGTCACTAGCATGGTGGAAAGGAGTGTCTATTGACATAGCCAATATGAACTTCAAGAAGGCATTAGATATGGTTCTGCACAAGGGATAAGTGGCAAAAATGAAAGCGCAGAAGAATGGAGTTAACCATGAGGTGTGTGTCCCATCTACAAGATGCTCTGCAGGAAGTCACCAAAGTTCCTTAGACAGCACCTTCCAACCTTCCAAACCACTTGGTTTGGAAATTGCTCTCACCTGGGAAGACAAGGGCAGCAGATGCAGGGGAACACCACCACCTGCAAGCATCCCTCCAAGCCACTCACCATCCTAACTTGGAACTATCTCAGCTGCTCCTTTGCTATAGCAGGGTTAAAATCCTGAAAGTCACTGTGGGTGTGTCTGCACAATATGGACTGCAGCAGTTCAAGAAAGCAGCTCACCACCACCTTCTCAAGGGCAATGGGCAATAAATGCTGATCTAGCCAGTGACACCCAGATCCCAATTAATGAATAAACAAAAACTATATGACATATAATGGTAATTGGATGGGAGGTAGGAGACAAAGAATAGTGATGGAGGGAATTGGCAGGATGTGACAAGTGACATTCCCAGGGATTTATACTGGAGCCTCAGCTTTTTACCAACATTGGCACAACGGGTCAAATGGCCTTTTGTGTTGTACCTTTCTATGAGATTACTGACTTGAATGAAGAAAGAGAGTTGTATGTTCAAGTTTGCGAATTAAATTAGATGATCCAGTAAATTGCGCAGATGAGAGAAGAGGCATAGACAGACTAAATGAGTGGGCAACACTCTGGCTGATGGCGTTCAATGTGAGATTATTCTTGTCGGATCTGAGAAAGGCGAGTCAGAATATTTTCACCAGAATGACATCAAGGCTTGAAGAGTTAAAACTTGGCTTGCAGTGCTTCAAATTTGGAAGGTTGAGTGATGATCTAATCCAGGGAATTAAAATGATAAAAACATTTGCTAAGCTTTTCTCTTGAGTATGGGAATCCAGAACAAATGGACATTATCTTGAAATTAGAGCTAAATCAGTTAGGAGTAAAATCAGAACGTATTTTTTCCACACACACACAAATCTGACCTTTGGTTCCCAAAAGGCTGTGGGTCAAATGAAATGTTAAGACTGAGACTGATGGATTTGTGTTGGATCAGGGCATCAAGGGATATGAAAGTAAAAGCAGGCAAATAGAGGTGAGTTAAAGATAACTATAGTCGACTTAAATGGTGGAAGAGACTCAGGGGCTGAATGACCTCCTCCTGCTCCTAACCATCTGTGTTTCAATTGGAAGATGCAAAAAGCTCCTAATTGATCACAATGACTGCCTGAGAGGTTTTAAATTTTTAACCCTTTGAGGCTCGTGGAGAGCTATCTGTCTTATCAGCTCTTTGCTCCCACTGAAACTTCAATTGGAAGCAGGCAGAGGTCAGTTTTCTCTGTCTTCACTACTGTGATGCCAGCAGTATAACTCCAGTCTTCAGGGCCCATCTTATTCTGTCAGCAGTGATCAGTACAACGACTGTGGGTCAGATTCTCTGACCTCATCCATGGCTGGGATTCTCCAGTGCCGCTGCAGTGCATGGACTTTTGGCTGATTACCAAATTCTCCATTCTCACTGGCAACGGTAGCGAATGAGATCAAAAAATCCTGGCTTGTATTTGATTAGTGATAGATTATTTGTCACAAATCTTATAATATGTGGCTTACAAGGTGAATTTAGTGTAATTATAGCAGACCAAATGTACAAAATCCTTCCTGGGTCCTTTTTGTCTTACTGAAGTACAGAACAGTAATATTTTGTAGAGTTTTGATAAACTGAAATGCTTTCGTACATGCTAAATCCGTGAGAAATTTGGGGTGCAGAGAACCCATTAAAATTAATGGGTACACCATTTTATTTAAAATCAATTATTTGCACTTTTTTCTAAGCATCAATTAAAAAGCTGTTTTTCGGCAAACCAAAGCAATAAATAAGCTATCTGCTGGAACTGGATATTTTTAATGGAACAAGAATGTTTATGTTTTAGAGGATTTTATATTGTATCCTAAAATCATTCGGTTCCAGGACTCTTGGTGAGTCAGGGTCTGTGCTGAGTTAGCTGACCTCAGTTAGGACTCGGCCTGCTATAGTTGGAGTCGGTGCTCTTTGGCAAGCTAGTAGGAGAAATGAAATGAGCCAAGATTCCTGTTCCTGCTGGAAAATATGCAAGTGTGGGCATTTGATAGGGGCAGGAAGAGGCTCAGCTCTAATACCATCACTGTCTAATCTGGCACATAAAGTACAGCTGCTTGGGTGAGATACTGGAGTATCAGAACCTGCAAAACTATTCCAGCAAAGGCCAGTTTGTGCCTTTGGGAGAGAAAGGAGAAAATTGAAAATAAAAAGTGGTTCTGTTAATTAAAGTTGCAATGAGTTTTATTAGGCAGTAAATAGTCACAGATACAGACGGGACTGAAGACTAAAAAGTTGAACTTCATTGAAACAGTGAGTGACTGAAACTGATCAAAAAGAATCACCAAAGGCAATCTCCATTAATAGGTAGTCAACTTCTACACAATTTTCACACATTAACAACTTGTACCATTAACCTAGAAGGAAACAGATTTTGGATTTCTTTTTTTACTAAACTGTAAACAGCAGATTGTCTATTTAAAATGAGCAATACAAGAAGTACTAAAAGCCAACAGGAAGTGGGGAGGATAGGGAAATCGTCCTGTGTGCTACATGTAGCAAAATTGTAAATGCATTGTGTTTATGACTTTGCTAGATATGGCACATAGAGGAATTCATTCCCCAGAATGTTTGAAAGAACAGTACTACTAGTGTGTAATGCTCTATATACATAAAATAGTTACTATCACATTCTGGCTCTTTTTGAAACTTTGAGTATGAGCCAAATCAACAACAGGCCAAGTGCTTACTGTCAGACAGCAAGATTCAGACTTGTAATTGTAAGCGTCAGCCCACTTCTTCCCCTTTCCCCAAGCGGCGGTAAACTTGCATTAAAAAGATTTATATTGCGCCTTATTACATCTCTCAGAAATGTCCCAAAGCACTCAGATATCAGGAATTATTTTGAAATGCAGTGACTGTTGCTATGAAAGCAAATGCGGCAGCCATTTTGCGCACAGCAAGATTGCAGAAGCAGCAATGAAATCGAAGACCAGCTAATTTTTGGTGATGTTTGTTAAGGGAGGAATATTGGCTAGGACACGGAGAGAATTGGTCTTCCTCAAACTGTGCCATGGGAACTTTCATATCCACCTGAACCACCAGAACAGGTAGACTTGACCTCATCTGAAGTCTTATATATGCAGGATGGTACATCTGACAATGCAGCACTCCCTCAGTACTGCACTGAAATGGGGGTTCTGAACACACAACCTTCCTGCTCAAAGGCAAACTACCAAGTGAGTCCAGAAAAAACAGCTACCTTTTGCATACGTTTACATTTCCTTTTGATCTTACCATATATGCATCCAGACAATGGTTCAATTTTAACTGTTAGGTACATTGACAAAATGGCTTGTCTGATCTATTGAAGTAGTCATTGACAATCTATGGGAATATATTTTTTCCATTGATAAAACATGCAAGTGTTAATTCCAAAGGTACAATGGCCCAGCCATTGGGTTGTGATATGGAAAGTATTGTAGATGCCACAAGACCTCAAATGGTAGTTCATTTGTAGTCACCACTGTAAACTGGATACTTGGCAGTAACTGCATTTCCTCCTACAATCCTTAAAACCCAAGTTTGGCAGAATCTAAACCCTACTTTTTGACTTATCCAATTTCCTATCTCATTCATTTCAATTCTAGTGATGTCCTGAAATGTGGGTCTTTGCTGTTTGCTTAGATTTCTGAATAAAAAGCAAAGCCTTGAGAGACAATGACTTAGATTTTACAGATACACTAAGCCAAAGTATCTCCCACCATTCTAGCAGTGTGTCACTACTGAATTACTGTGACGTAGTTAGACGGCTGCTAAACACTTTCTACACTGATGGTGTAATGGGACTGGACAGACAGTGTCAGGATAACTAGGAATTGCACATCATGCTGAAGTTGCAGCACCTTCTACAGACCAATTTTTTCTTTTGAATTTAAACTCTAAATTTTCTCTCTCCCCTTCTCACTTTACCATGCATGCTAACTGGAACATGTGAGCAACCTACCAATGCACTCTGAAACTGGCAACTAGGTGTTTTGTTCAAGTACTTGTTAATGCTTCCTGATATTATCTTCCCTGTGGTGAAAGATCTGGTCTGCACTCAATAGCTGATTCTGTGGCACTAAACATCAGTGCCTCACTTTAAAAAAATGTTTTTTTTTAAATCCCATACTTATTTACCACCACCCCCCCATACCATGCTCTGCTTTAATCTCCTTTCACTACCTTCCTGTCAGACAGTGCTCCTTTTGTTGAAAGTGGGATCATTTGAGCATCAGTGCTGCTCTATATTAGTACAAGCCTCTCTTTTTTTAAAAAAATCCTTTTGTCCAACAACATTTGTACCAAAATTAGAGGTCCAGCTTCAAATATAACTTTAGACAAGCCACTACAGATTGTTGGCTTCACACTATGATAGAATCCAGTATGGTTAAAGGGCTTTGTGCACAATACAGCATTAATGGAGCCTCATCAGCCAAAAAAGTGTCACTGCAACCTTTTAAGATGGACAATTGAGACATCTATCTCTCCAGTGACTCTCATTTCCCCCAAAATAAGAATGATATACCAACTATTTCTTGATTGGAACTTCAGAGATTAGTATGAAAGAATGTTCTGTAGGTCTTCACATTTCTCTAAATATTGTAATATCCAATATTACACACAAATTTCTTTTACAAATTTAAATACAAGTGCACATCTGGGGAAATAAAACTGCAAAGGAACATTTGGTACTTATAGGACCACTATTTAAACAGTTAGAAAATAAAACTGACAACAATTTAATTATGTCAAATATAAAACATTTGGAGCTGAAAACTGGCCTCTATAACTTACTCCAGATTCATGGCTCCAGTACGTCATGGTTTCACTTTGTGTAAACAACATTCAATTCTTTTAAGAATTATAAAAGGGCAGGCAAGAGGAGCAGAAACCTTTGGCAAACCCTTGCTCCTATGGCTACACTGCTGTCCTACAAGTCGTGGCACTCGACATTTCGTGCTACCTAGATATGACCTGGGACAGACAGTCAAAAAAATGGGCCTTAAAACACGAGACAGCTCTCGCATCGAAGAACAGTAGTTTCAATCTCTTGGTCAGAAGGCTTTGGGACAATTGATATCATCGCTTGTCATAAAATTAACATCCAGTTTCCATGAATTGCACCTCCTGGTCACCAAATTCTGCAATAAACTGGGGTGGGAGTTGGTGGGGGTGGTGGTGGGAAGTCTGGAGGCTGCAATAGCTGCCCTTTGAGAATGTAAAGGTGTGGAAGCACAGTGCTTCAAGGCTTCTGTTTAATGTGGAAGCCTGGACTCAGTCCTTCCGAGACTGCTGCTGATACTTTTCCTGCTGAGACTGGGTGTCATAATGCAGCCATCACTGGGACAACCGTGTTGCAACAGAACATCCATGCACTCCTGGCTACCTGCTCGCCGGGCGTGGTAGAGGGCTGTGTTTCCATTCACATCTCTGGCCTTCACATCAATGCCATACTGTAGAGCACAGAAAACCAAGACGAGAGCATTACTATAAGACACAATTTAAATGTACCTTCTCACTTGATCATCATCCAAAATTCAAGCTCCTGCAACAACAATCCCGCGCACCATGAGGCCAGACAGACAAGACAGGAACAATGTAACCAGTCTTATTATATACATACACTGCACTTCAGTTAGTTTTGGGGAGTGCACCCATCACCTGGATGGGAAGCCAGTCTTCAGAAATGGGCTTTAGGCCCCCAGCTTTTAGATGCAGCCTCACAGACAGAAGTTGTGCAGAACCTGGTTCTCTGCCATTTTCATTGCTAAAAACAGCTGCTTTATACTGACAGCAGAATTAGAGACCTACATTTTCCAGGATTTACAGTGTTCTCGGGTAAAGGAGTTGGGTTTGTTCACGCTATAGAATGTATGGCTGATGGAGGAAGACTGCACCTCCTTCCATTGGCTGCACTTAGTGTAAAAGCACTGAACAAGGTAGAACGAATTATCTGTCTCTCTCTCTCTGGGAAAAGGATCTTTCTCACTGAGCTAAGATTAGGAACATGAGGGTGAATTGTGGGCATCTGCCCTTGATGCACAGCAATCCATGCTGGATGTCTTTATTTGGGCATATGCTCACATACCATGACATTGTGCACAAAAAACTATTACTGTTTCCACTGGCAGGAGGGTCAATAACCATAGGGTACAGATTTAAAATAATTGACCAAAAAATTCAGGGAGAAAATGAGAATTATTTTTATGTTATGATGATCTGGAATACACTACCTGAAAGGGACCAGGTTCAACTGTAACTTTCAAAAGGGAATCACATGAATGCTCAAAGGGGAAAAGAATTACATGACAAAAGGGAAAGAGCAGAGAAATTGAATTAATTGGATAGCTCTGGTCAATGTTCAAGGATAGGAGAGTGTGACTGCGAGTGAGGCAGATAAGGGGACTCAATTGTCCAACAGGTTTGATGTTCTCTTAGCTGGTCTGGATGAGAGTGGGGGCTGCAGGGTGGATAAGCTGATTGGTCTTGGCACTGTGGTACAAGAAGCCATTTAAGTGGGGGAAGCACATAAGAATGCCGTGGTAGTAGGGGATAGTAATAGTGAGGGGGATTGACACTGTTTTGTGTGTCAAGGAACGAGAGTTCAGACGGCTTTGTTGCCTGCCTGGTGCCAGGATGGAGAGGATCCAATGGTCATGATCCATGTACAGTGGCTCGGACTATGTCCTAGCAACATAGGCAGGACAAGAAAGGAGGTTCTGCATAGTCAGAATGAGGAACTATGCACCAAATTACAAAGCAGAGCCACAAAAGTAATAATTTCTGGATGAGAAATGAAAATGTGACTCAAAGACTGATGTGGGAGAAGTAGGTTCCGATTTGTGGGGCACTGGCACCAGTACTGGGGAAAGTGTGGATCTGTGCCGCTGGGACAGTCTACAACTTAACTGTGCTGGGGCTGGTGTCTATTGCGAACTGCATAACTAGGGAAGTAGAGAGAGTTTTAAACTGAATAATGGAGCAAGAGATCAAATTGAGGAAGATGTAGGCCAGAATTCTCCAACCTTTCAGAACCCACCGTTGCTACCAGTCAGATTGAATTTTACATTCCGTTAGAGGGAGAAAGGAGTGTGTGCAAGGCTAGGATTTTAAACTTAAAGGCCATTGTGAAGGCACGAAAGCAGAGCTAGCTAAAGTGAACTGGCAAATGTGCTTGAGGGATAGATCAGTAGAGACTCAGTGGCAGAGATTTGAAGGGATATCTATGAATCCATAGAATAGACCCATTCCAATGAGGAAGAAACATTTCAAGGGGTGGGCCCATCATCTGTGATCAAATCAAAAAGTTACAGGTGGATTAAACTTTCTTAAACTTAAGAAAAAACATACATTTGTGCAAAGACGAGTGGCAGGTCGGAAGATTGGAAAGAATATAAAGAGCTTCAACGAATGACAAGAAGATTGATTCAGGAAGTAAAAACTAGAGTATGAGAGAAAACAAGCTAGTAATATAAAGACAGATAGGAAGAATTTCTACAGATATGTCAATTTAAAAAAGTTAACAAAATGAGTGTTGATCCTATGGAAAGCGTGTCACAGGAATTGATAATCAGGGCTATGGCAGATTAATTAAACGGGTATTTTACACCAGTCTTCACCATAGAAATAGCTGTAAATCAGGAAATGGAAGGGTGGGAGGAACTCAGGAAAATTACAATGACCAGGGAAGTGGTATTGGGCAAATTGTTGGGTCTGTAAGTTGACAAATCCTCTGGTCCAGATGGACTTCACCCTAAGGGTTTGAAAGAAGTGGCTAATGAGATTGTTGATGCATTGGTTTTAATTTTCCAAAATTCCCTAGATTCAGGGAAGGTTCCATTAGATTGAAAAATAGCAAATATAAACCTTTATTCAAAAAGGGAGACAGAAAGCAGGAACACATAGGCCAGTTAGCCTAACATCTGTCATAGGGAAAATGTTCAAAGTTATTTTTAAAGGTGTTATGGCAGAGCACTTAGAAAAATTAAAGGCAATCAGGGAGAGTCAAAACATGGTTTTGTGAAAGGGAAATCGTGTTTAACCAATTTGTTGGAATTCTTTGAAGGAGTCTGAGCTGTGCAGTGGTTAAAGGGTGGATGTACTGTACTTAGATTTCCCAAAGGCATTTAATAAGGTGTCACTTCAAAGGTTATTGCATAAAATAAAAGTTCATAGTGTAGGGGGTAACATATTGGTGAGAATTGAAGATTGGTTAGCTAATAGGAAACAGAGAGTAAGCATAAATGGGTCATTTTCTGGCTGGCAGCATGTGACAATTGGTGTGTCACAGGGATCAGTGCTGGGACCTCAACTTTTTACAATTTGTATAAATGACAATTTATAGAAATGTCTTCGATGAAGGGACTGAAGGGATGGTTGTTAAATTTGCTGAAGATACAAAGATAGTTAAGAAAGTAAATTGTGAAGAGGATACAAGGAGGCTACAAAGCGACATAGATAGGTTAAGTGAGTGGGATAATTGACAAATGGAGCGTAATGAGGGCAAATGTGAAATTGTCCATTTTGGCAGGAAGAATAAAAAAGCTTATTATCTAAATGGCAAGATATTGCAGAGCTCAGAGGTGCATGAATCACAAAAGGCTGGTATACAGCGACAGCAAGTAATTAGGAAAGCTGATCAAATATTATTGTTTATTGCTAGGAAAATTGATTACATAAGTAGGGAGGTTATGCTTCAGTTGCACAGGGCACTGATGAGACCACATCTGGAGTAATGTGTACAGTATTGGTCTTCTTATCTAAGGAAAGATGTAAATGTGTTACAAACAGTTCAGAGAAGGTTTACCAGACTAATACGAGGAATGGGTGAGTTGTCTTCTGAAGAAAGGTTGGACAGGCTAGGCTTGTACCTGCTGGCATTTAGAAGAGTGAGGGGCAACTCAGTCAAAACCTTTAAGATCCTGAGGGGGTTTCTTGACAGGGTGGACGTGGAGAGAATTTTTCTCTTGTCAGAGAATATAGAACACGAGGTCACTGTCACTTAAGGTGGCAATTAGGAGAATTGCTTTCACTCAGAGGATTGAGTCTCTGAAATTCTCTTCCTCAAAAGCCAGTGAAAGTAGAATCGTGGAATTTTTTTTTAAAGGCAGAGCTTGATAGATTCTGGATTAGGAAGGGGGTGAAAGGTTATTGGGGTCAACAGGAATATGGGGATTGAAGTTACAATCAGATCAGCCATGATCTGATTGAATGGCGAAGCAAGCTCACTAGGCCGACTGGCCTACTCCTCCTAATTTGTATATTTGTATATATTTTCTTTCACAGAGCCAGCACAAGCATGAAGAACTGAATGGCCTCCTTCTGTGTTGTATTATTCTATGAGGGGACTTGTGTTTGACATTGGGAGGTGGGTTGGGAACAATTAAAATGGAGGGAATAGAAAAACAAAATATTCCTGTACTGGAGCACTGTCCCTCTGAGGAGTTGCCCACAGTTTAAGTTACTGAGAGAAATGATTCTAGAGTGTTACTGCAGAGGGATCAAGCAAAGAGTTCAATTTCCAATTTTGTCCATTGGAAGTGTCTTGCTGTGTGTCCAGTACAGTACAAACATTTGAAAATACTTCTCAATTCCAGCTGAATCAAAAGTAATTTCAAGTTGTGCAGCTCATTTGAGCAAATCACTCTGCAATGTTGCAATTTTGGCTGCAGGAAACGGAAGAGATTAACAATTTGATCCTTGATAGCTAATCCCAACTGTAAGCATGATGCAATATAAATGTTAGAAAGAATATTAAGATTTGAAGCTATCTCATTGAACGGAACTATATTTCTACTGCCATGGATCTGATCATTGTCAGGTTAACTTATCGTAAGGTGGAATATCACATTTTTCTCCAAGTAGCATTGGCTACATCTCTTCTAATTTTACTTATTATCTCCCCGTTATATTGTGGCTAATTCCCACTGCAACACTGAGGGAGTGCAGTGTTTTCAGAAGTGCCATTCTTCAGTCGAGATGTTAAGCTCTGGTCTTATCAGCCAGTGTCAGTGGTTAAGATGAATGTTAAAGATCCCAGGACATGATTGAAGAAGAACAAGGAGTTCTGTTCCAGGGCTTACCAACATTCCTCCCTCCATTAAAACATTGTAGTCTGTCAGTCTCATTGCTGCTTATGCGATTTTGCTATGCTCAAAATGGGTGCTGCATTACAACAGTTGGTGCATTTCAAAGTAATTCATTATGTGAAGTGCTTTGGACGTTTCTGCAATGTGGTGAGGTGTTACATGAATGCAGATTACCAGAGTAATAAATGGTGCTGTGAGGAAAATATATTTGTTGAGCAATGTTCTATGTTCTATCTGGTGGTGAATTACAAAGAGTGTATCTGGTGTGGTTTAAGAGGTAAAAGTAGGGCTGTGAAGTGGAAGAGCCCATGCCTAACTTTGTTGGGTCACCCTAAAATCCTACGATTAGCACTATTGAGCTCTGTGCAACCTGTGTACCAGTCATTGTTCTGTCAATTCACAGGACTGCTCCATGGCAGAGGATGGTTCAATAACTGTGCAAGGTGTGGAACTCTGAAAATGCAGCAGATAAGTTAATCATTAAATTAGATAGTTCTGTATATGGTGCCAATACATAGAAACTGGAATGCAGACACAAACTTGTATTAGAAGCTCATTAGAGTTTTCATTTTTATGATATTGACATCAAAGGATTTAAGGATTATTTTTATTCTATTCTTTCATGGAATGTGAGCATCACTGGCAAGACCTACATTTATTGCTCATGCCTAATTGAAAAGAACTGCTGCAGTCATGTGGTACAGGTACATCCACAGTTAGGAAGTGAGTTCCAGGATTTTGACTCAGCAACAGTGAAAAAACAATGATATCCTTCCATGTCAGGATGGTAGTTGACCCTCTGACAAATCTCAGTTTGAATATTTGCCAGCTAGTTGGCCATAAAATCAAAAATATTTACTTTTTGTCAGTATGACCTGCCATCTTCCAGCCTTGTTCTTCTGATAGGCTTTAAAGGTCACATACTCAGCAGCTTACTTGAAGGTTGTGGGGTAGGGTTATGGTGGTTCAAGGATAGGAAGGAGAGTGCATTTCGTCCAATCCATTCCCCCTTTCTACAATGAGCAACCCAACTGAGAACTATTTAACCTCACCCACTGAGATAAATGAGCATCAGAGACTGTCACCTCACCAATGTGAACATGAAACCTTCCAGTTGGTGAGGGGATGGGGCAAGGGGGAGCACGACACTATTTGAGTGGACTAAAACCATCCTGTAAAGAACAGAATACCGAGGAACAAGGTCTGTGCCAGGCTGAATAAAACCTACCCAAACAAGGAGCTGCGTTATTACTACATCCTTTAGTTCACAGGCGAGATGCAAAGCTGTCCGCTTTTCTTTATCTTCAGTGCATTCATTGATGTGCTCCTTCTTGGCGTGAGCAAGTAGTAGTAAGATACTGTGAAGGTCCTTTTCCATGACGGCTCGGAACAGCTGCTTTCCAATGGGAGCATCACGGTATTTCAAAGGTGCAACAAAGAGTTTCTGCTCGTACTTTGCCCTGATCCAGTTTTCTCTTTCTTCCCTATAACAGAAAGGGCAGGTCACAGTGTTGTCTCACTATTTATGACAATAGCAAATTAAAACAGCAATAATTCAATGGTTCTGAGACAAGGATGTACTGAAGGGCCCATTCTGAATGTGACTATGAAAGAGATTAGCAGAAACTGAGAGGGTGAAATCTGTTGGATATAGGGGGATAAGGTGAACCTCTGGGAGGGTAACTCTCATTGAATGAGCTGGAAATGCCCCATGAAAATTTACCCCCACCCCCAGTTGTTATTTTCTTGTAACAAAGTTGTGGTTAGACATTAAAAAAAATGCAAGAAGCTACTTAAGAGGGAAATCAGGAGGGCTAAAAGAAAGCATGAGATTGCTTTGGCAGACAGAGTGAAGGACAATCCACAGAGTTTCTATAGGTATGTTAGAAGCAAAAGGATCGTGAGGGATAAAATTGGTCCTCTTGAAGACCAGAGTGGTAGACTGTGTATGGAACCAAAAGAGATGGGGGAGATACTAAATGGGTTTTTTGCATCTGTATTTACTGAGGAAACGGGCATGGAGTCTACAGAAATAGAGCAAACAGGTAGGGAGGTCATGAAATCTTTACAGATCACAGGGGAGGAGGAGCTGGCTGTCTTGAGGCAAATCAGAGTGAATAAATCCCCAGGACCGGACAGGGTATTCCCATGGATCTTGAGGGAGGCTGGTGTCGAACTTGCAGGGGCCCTGGCAGACATATTTAAAATGTCAGTATTCACGGGAGAGGTGCTGGATGATTGGAGGGTGGCTCATGTTGTTCCGTTGTTTAAAAAAGAATCCAAAAGAAATCCGGGAAATTACAGGCCAGTAAGTTTGACATCGGTGGTTGGCAAGTTATTGGAAGGTGTGATAAGGAAGATCTATAAATATTTGGATAGACAGGGACTTATTAGGGAGAGTCAACATGGCTTTGTGCATGGTAGGTCATGTTTGACCAATCTATTAGAGTTTTTTGAGGAGGTTACCTGGAAAGTGGATGAAGGGAAGGCGGCGGATGTTGTCTACCTGGATTTCAGCAAGGCCTTTGATAAGGTCCCTCATGTGAGGTTAGTTAGGAAGGTTCAGTCGCTAGGTATAGATGGGAAGGTTGTAAATTAGATTAGACACTGGCAAAATGGAAGAAGCCAGAGAGTGGTTGTGGAGGATTGCTTCTCTGAGTGGAGACCTGTGACTAGTGGAGTGCTGCAGGGATCGGTGCTGGGTCCATTGTTGTTTGTCATCTGTATCAATGATCTGGATGATAATGTGGTAAATTGGATCAGCAAATTTGCTGATGATACAAAGATTGGAGGTGTAGTGGACAGTGAGGAAGGTTTTCAAAGCTTGCAGAGGGATTTGGACCAACTAGAAAAATGGGCTGAAAAATGGCAAATGGAATTTAACGCAGACAAGTGTGAGGTATTACACTTTGGAAGGACAAACCAAAGTAGAACGTACAGGCTAAATGTAGGACTCTGAAGAGTGCAGTTGAACAGAAGGATCTGGGAATACAGGTACAGAATTCCCTAAAAGTGATGTCACAGGTGGATAGGGTCGTAAAGAGTGCTTTTAGTACATTGGACTTTATAAATCGGAGTATCGAGTATAAAAGTTGTAGTGTTATGGTGAGGTTATATAAGGCATTGGTGAGGCCGAATTTAGAGTATTGTGTACAGTTTTGGTCACCTAGTTACAGGAAGAATGTAAATAAGGCTGAAAGAGTGCAGAGAAGGTTTACAAGGATGTTGCTGGGACTTGAGAAGCTGAGTTACAGAGAGAGATTGAATAGGTTAGGACTTTATTCCCTGGAGTGTAGAAGAATGAGGGGAGATTTGATAGAGGTGTATAAGATTTTGATGGGTGTAGATAGAGTGAATGCAAGCAGGCTTTTTCCACTGAAGCTAGGGGAGTAAAAAAACCAGAGGGCATGGGTTAAGGGTGAAAGGAGAAAAGTTTAAAGGGAATATTAGGGGGGGCTTCTTCACACAGAGAGTGGTGGGAATGTGGAATGAGCTGCCGGATAAAGTGGTAAATGCGGAGTCACTTTTAACATTTAAGAAAAACTTGGACGGGTTCATGGATGAGAGGGGTGTGGAGGGATATGGTTCAAGTGCAGGTCAATGGGACTAGGCAAAAAATGGTTCAGCACAGACAAGAAGGGCCAAAAGGCCTGTTTCTGAGCTGTAAATTTTCTATGGTTCTATAATGATGGCACTTTGCATTTGTATGAAATGTGAATGTTTATCCACTTTCCTCACACTAGTGTTGGACTACAGTTTGACAGGTGATGGATGGCAGCCTTGTGGTACCTCACTCAATGTCAACAGACTGTTCACTCAAGGAGATAAGACATTGCAGCCAAATTTAATTCTGTCCTCTCAAAAACTGATCACGTTCCCCAATGTGGGGGCACTGAATTCAAACATAGGATCCTCACTACTGCTGGGGCTGAGGTCAGTTAATTCAGCACTGGCATGTTGGGCTGAATAGCCTCCTTCTGTGCTGTATCATTGAATGATTCAATGACTGGGATCAAATTGGAAACCTTTGTAATCTGTATGATTCAGTATAACATCTAACAGAATTTATTTACTGAGCCACAAGAGCAATGAACTAAACATTTTCTCATGGGAATCTCATGACAGTCTCGGGTGGGGGTGTCTAATTATCCTGATTTTTATCTGGTCCACAAAGACCCTGCTGGTTTCTTTTATCTTTGTTTGCAAGGCTGATTTTAGCTGAGCCTAAACTTTTACTAGGACAGGAGGATTGGAGATAGCTGCTCCAGTTGATTGACAATTTAAATCAGACAGAAATTCCCCCAATCCTCCAGTCCCAGGAACTTTAAAGAGTTCAGGTAGAAAATCCCAAGTTTTCAAGATGAGGATGAAGTGGAATAGTCTTATAGTTTTATGCATAGAAAGAAGGTGGAGATTCCAAGCATCAAGGAGCGCCTCTCAGTACCTGTAGCTTTGAACCAGACTGGAATGGGTCTCCTGGAGATACAAGGAATGAGGTAGTGGAAATCTGCACAAATACATATACACCAAGCAAATTAGCTGATGGGAATGAGAAACATTCCATCACATCGTTTGGAAGTATGACTCTACTCCTTCACAGCCAAACCTCAGACTGGTGATCTTAGCAATGGAGAATGCTAAGCAGTCACTTGCCGTGTAGATTCTGGGGTAGGCTTGCTGCGCCCTTGTGTATTCCTTTCCCACACACTGTTTGCCATCTCATTTCCAATAGACGTCAACACGAGAGTTAGCTCCAAAGGCCAATCGTCAAGATCCAGAGATCGTACTCGCGAAAGATGGGTCCCAAGATTACGATGAATCCCTGAGCATTCAATACAGATGAGTGCTCCTAAGTTCAGACTTGCCCAGGTAGGATCTGGAAGGGGGAAAGAAAATTTTACAGCTCCATTTATGTTTTTGAAAACAGATAAAATATGAAAATATAGTGGTCACATATGAAAATTCATGAATGTGTCATTGAAGGTGCAGCATATGGTGGCATGTGGTTTGAACACACATTCTCTCCACTACCAATTTGTTCACCTCAGCCATGCTGTGCAGGTACACGCAAGTTGGAAGACCTCGAGATAGAGCTACCAGGCTTGTCTTGTACACCACCTAGGGCCAGCACAAAACACTGGATTGTTCATCCTGTCACTACAGTTGGTGCATGGCTTGGGGAGGGTCAGAATATGGACACATAACACCAGCAATAAAGAAAAAAGAAGCAATAGAGAAAAAAATCCTTGTTTCCACTGGTCAGATATCTCATTTTGCCACCAGATTTCTCGCCCAGTGATAAGCTTGTTCATTGGTTGTGAAGGAGCATGCGAGTGTTTGAGGCATGCAGGTATTAATTTGTTTTCTTCACACGTTGGCTTATAAAGCTACCACTGGTACAAACAGCACAGCTTAATGAACTGTCAAGAAGACTCCAGACAGATTTATCCAAATGCATCAGAAACTGAATAAAATATGAAACAGAATAAAAGACCTTAAAGCCGTTCTGAGCCATTCTATGGATCTTTAGCCATCTTTAGAGTCATCTTTTAGGTCTAATATCTATGGTCAATGTCATAGAGGACATTGGGGTAGAAATTGGTCTGCATTATACCTGTTTTTCAGGAGTAAAACAGCCAAGAAGCAGACCAATTTATGTTCTTATGTTCTTATTTAGACCTCTGCCAAATTTATGGGTCCTTTTTATTTTAAACAGAAGCAAGGTCTTCAAAAATGTAAATTGTGGGCTCAACAAAAAGGCCCTCTTTCACAACCTGGTCAATTGGACAGTGAAGATTATCTCCAATTACAACAGGATCTTGATCAATTGGGCCAGTGGGCTGACAAATGGCAGATGGAGTTTACTTTAGACAAATGCAAGATGATGCATTTTGGTAGATTGAACCAGGGCAGGACTTACTCAGTTAATGGTAGGGCACTGGGGAGAGTTACAGAACAAAGAGATCTAGGGGTAACATGTTCATAGCTCCTTGAAAGTGGAGTCACAGATGGACAGAGTGGTGAAGAAGGCATTCTGCATACTTGGTTTAATCGGTCAGAACATTGAATACGGGAGTTGGGACGTCTTGTTGAAGTTGTACAAGACATTGGTAAGGCCACACTTGGAATACTGTGTACGGATCTGGTCACCCTATTATATATTATTAAACTAGAAAGAGTACAGAAAAGATCTACTAGTATGCTACCGGGACTTGATGGTTTGCGTTATAAGGAGAGGCTGGATAGACTGGGACTTTTTCTCTGGAGTGTAGGAGGGTGAGGGGTGATCTTATAGAGGTCTATAAAATAATGAGGGGCACAGATCAGCTAGATAGTCAATATCTTTTCCCAAAGGTAGGGGAGTCTAAAACTAGAGGGCATAGGTTTAAGGTGAGAGGGGAGAGATACTAAAGTGTCCACAGGGGCAATTTTTTTCACAGAGGGTGGAGAGTGTCTAGAACAAGATACCAGAGGTAGTAGTAGAGGCGGGTACAATTTTGTCTTTTAAAAAGCATTTAGATAGTTTCATGGGTAAGATGGATATAGAGGGATATGGGCCAAATGTGGACAATTGGGACTAGCTTAGGGGTTTAAAAAAGGGCGGCATGGACAAGTTGGGCCAAAGAGCCTGTTTCCCTGCTGCAAACCTCTATGACTCTAATTCACAAGCGGGAGCAATTACTGGAACTACCCACTTGGGAATCTTTTTCTGTGACCCAACCTAAGGTAGGTTTCTCTGCAGAAATATCTTCCTATGGAGCCAGGAGGAGCGAATGTTTCCCCCAGCTCCACAGAGTGGTGCTTGGTCTTGTCCCTGTAGCCTGTAAAACCAGTAAAAAGTCTGACAACACCAGGTTTAAGCCCAACCGATTTATTTGATAGTACACTCATTAGTTCACCTGAACTCTCCATTCAGCTGACGAAGGGACTAACCCCGAAAGCTAGTGAGTTTACTATCAAATAAATCGGTTGGACTTAAACCTGGTGTTGTCAGACTTTTTACTGTGTTTACCCCAGTCCAACGCCGGCATCTCCACATCATACCTGTAAAACCACCATACACCCACCACAGGAGTGACCTGATTTCCAGCACACTAAACTCAATGAGATTTAGCTGCTAGGTCATCCTGGTGAAGTGATATTGTGTCCGAGTCACAAGTGATTTTGACAATTTACAAAAAGATGACACTAAGTTTAATTAAATCAAGGATCAAGGCTTTGAAAATCAAATATAAATCCTTACTTGCAGCTGCACAATCAACACAGAATGAATTTCCTTTGGCATTTCTTATTGCCTGCAGGGCAACAGCTTCACTCTGGCTGTCCATCCGAGCCTAAAGTATAAAAGTAACACATTTAATGAACTTGATGGACACATGAAGGCAGTATGAAGAGGATGCTCTTCTCTGAAATTCTGGTCTGAGCCTAAGTTCCGCTGAGGCAATGTCTGGTCAAGAATTTGCAAAATCAACTGGAATCAACTTTTGGTTGGAGTGGGGCAGCTGGTTTGCTGCAGTTTGCTCTCGCCATGATTGAAGTTGGAGATTTTTACCAAGTGTCATGAACACTGAAATTTGCGAGATGCTCATGTTTTGAAATGTCCTTTGAAATGCCAAGTAAAATATAATTCTGAAAAGGGTGTAATTGGAATTCCTGGTAAACACCAATGTGACTTCAGGTTGCCATGGGAACAAGTGTTGAGAAGGGATAAAAAGTCAAATAGATATCTATTGAGGTGTCGAGTGGCAGTTTATAGCTTCTCTCACGGAAACTTACAGAAGAAAAGAAAGGCTGCTGCTGAGAGGTGTGGAGAAGGGGATTGGAATTCATCCAGGAACAGGTCTTCTCTGTCTATAGGAAATGATAGCGAGCAGAAGTAAAGCTCTCTATGGGAAAGAGCAGTGTTACCAGAGCCGATTAAACTATTGAGAGTTGGGAGAATTCATTAAGGTGTGCTTTGCTGGTGATACTCGGATCCAGAAAAGAGTGGAGAGGCAGAGTGGAACAATTGTCAAAGGACGCTGGAAGTTTCAACCTGGTATGGTAACAGTGATGAACGCCTGCTGGAGAGCTAGGAGTGAAGTTGAGACTGTCCTTTAATGCTACTTATTCACCAGAAATGTGGCCTTGAGTAAAAGCATCTCATAAAACATGTTTTGGTTGTGTTAGTGAGTTAATATGAAGCTTGCCTTTTGCTTTAGTTCGATGTCTCAGTTGCTATTAATTAATGGTTGATCGATGTTAATTTTCATTTGCTTGTTATAGTTAAAGTCTTAAAAGTGAAGTCTTGTCCTTCAGTTATTTGTATTGGCACTCTGGGGATTCTTTTACTTTAAAAAAAAGTTATCATTCTCTATGGGGATCAGAACAAATGGGTAAACTGTTGAATATAAAGCCGGAATTAATTTTGAGGAACATTACTATAGGAAGAGTTGAAGCTGACAAAATAGTCTAAAATGTGCCCCCAACGCTGCCATCCTTGATGAGCACAAATTATGAAATTATTCATTGAGACAAGTTAGCATCATGCCCTATAAAAGTGAATCTTATCTAAGGATTACATCTGGACGCAGCACAAACGCTGATTGAGATACGTTTATGTTTGCAAGACATTAACAATAATCATACCCTGGGCTTTGCTGACAGAATTACCTTGTTTTTGCTACTTTCACAGGACTGTAGACTGGCCAGGATTTGACTCTCAATGGCTTGGACCCACGCATCCCTCTCTTCAAAATTTACCGCTTCAAAATACCACATCTGGCCGGTGCTGGAGACAATGGTGAACTCAATGTTCTCCTCTTGGTCTGTAATAGGGGAAATTAGAAGGAAATAGAAAATGTATTGTTTTCAAACTGTTTTGTGAAGCAGTCACTGATGTAAAGGTCTGTGAATTTGGCATCTTACCCAGTGTTGGATACAAGTAAGTAGTGAGTTCACAGTATGCTGTGTATAGACTTGCACTTGCTAAAAGGAACTATGTATTCATGTGAAACAGATTAAGCAAGCACACAAAGTATAAGATTATAGCTACAGATTAATAGAATATCGTGAGGTTGAAAATGTATTAAATGAATCTATGTAACAGGTTTCCCACCATCCCCTATTGGTTAAGTTAATAATTTACTGGCCAGTGTGAGACTGAGCTGTACAAACCAGCAATGACCCAAGTTCAATCCCTCGTCTATGTTGAGTCACATCAGCAGAGACACAACTCAGCCAAGCTTTCAGCCACTGATTGCCTTCCCTGATGGAAAGTGGGCATGTGACAGGTCAGGACTTGTACCAAGCTCAACAAGCCTGTGGGCATTCTCTGTCCAAAGGTCCACGTCAGGAGTGGCCACTGGGCTAAAGTACCCAAGGGGAGGACAGAATCCAATGAAATTTACCCCAGGATACCACCCAGGGCGGAGGGGAATCTGTTTTACAAATCTCATACTCTTTAAAGTTTTTATAAATTTTGCAAGACATAGCAACTATAGTTACCCACATTATGCTGACACGTTGTTGACACATAAACAACCAGAGGAAACCCTCCTTCAGATTTTAAGGGATTCTATCACCTGGAGTCTTTCTTTTGCAAGAGCCTCATTGTGTATCCACCAAAATGGATTTGTAGGTTAACAAAACGCTGTTTACTGGGCAATTTAATTAACAGGATACGCTTCTCACAATAAGCAGGATGTTTAGTTTTTATTTTACACTGCACATGAACATTAACACTATTTTCCTTTCCATTATCTAGCAAATATATACTGGGCTGACCTTTATCTGCCCATTCTTCTCCCTGTCCCCCACACCCTCCATATACGTAACCAAACCAGAAAAACAATAAAAGAGAGGATTCAGTCCAGACAGGCTCAGGAATGCAAAAGAACACTGAAACGCAAAGGGACAGGACAAACAGTTGAACACAAGGTATATTCTGGACAGAACACACACAACAACTAACAATGGTTCTAGCCACTGGATACAATTTAAAATGACGTTACCTGCTCTGTAAATATTTCTTAAACTACCAAAACGCTTTAATTTCCACACCCTGCGTTTGGCTGCACCCAGAATCCAGAAAAGCAAGTAGTAGAAGCAATTGGAGAAAGACATTGGAGAAAAGATTACTGCAGAGCACAGGAGCACATCAACAACTGCAAAAGGTGATCTAGGGTACAGGCTTTGGGTACTATCAATCCTTTGAGTCTCACATTAAATGATAATTGTTCCATTCATGTCAAAGACTTAGAACATGCATTCGATATGCAAAACACACCTCTCATGTCAAGTTCTTGATACCAATTCATTTTTATTATTTCATCAACATACTAAGAACAAGCTCGAAAGTGGATGTTTGCCTTCACCAAGAGCAACAATTAACCGTTGAAGAGGGACTGATCAGCCTTTTGTCACAACACAATGTCAGGAGCCCATCTATTGCTATCTGAAGAGCTAGTTATCCTGTCTCTTTTCAAACTCACTTGCTTACCCACCCACAGTGCAAGATGACTGTATAATATAATCACAGACTTCTCTCATTAACCATTAAAATAATAACTATTAATAAAGCCTAATCAACCTTCTTTTTCTCATTTTCCATGAGAAAATCCAGCAACAAGTAGCCTCCTGACAACTGGAGACAAAAGGCTTCTCCAACCCAGGCAATGGCTGCTAAACTTTAAACTCCCGTTAGCTTTCCTTTCCCTTGTGTAGATGCAGCAATCACTTGGCCTCGTTGTGCCATACATTAAAGTTGTCTAGAGCTTTTAATTTTCTGCAAAGCTGTAGGGATGGAGGAAGACATGGTCACGGGCAGGATCTCAGCTATCAAATGTGGTAATGGCAGGGTTTCTGCATGGAATGTAACCCAATTCACTGATTGGGAAAAGTGGTGATGGTGGGTGGGTGCATGGTGAACGGAAAACAGGTGAACAAAAGGTAGCTTCTCCAACACGTATCACAGGAATGGTTCAAAGTCAACCTTGCGTATACCTTGAAGACATGTCACGAAACACTTCCCCTACAATGAGTTACTTCTAATGCTCATTATGTAGACAATGCAGCTGCCATTTAATACACAGCAATATTCCACAAACAGTACTGTTGAGTGACTGGGTGATATTGGTTGAGGGAGAATTATTGGTCAGAGTAGGGAGAACTCCCTTGCTGGTCTTCCAGGAATGCCACAATCTTTGACATTCACCCAGACAGACAGGCAAATGGGATATCTCAGTGGCACAAGGCAAAGTTCAATGTGCTGGCTGTGGCAGCATAGAAGTTAATTCCAGTTGCTTGAGGCAGCCAGTTTAACATTTCACTTCCTATTCAGTTGGGGTAGAAAGGGAATATGTCCAATAATAAATTAAATGAAAATTAGTTTTAGAACATGCATTTGATATGCAAATGCACTGCTCGTGAAAATAAAACTAGCATTTAATTAACCTTTTCACTGGAAGATGCAATAGTAAAGCTTCCCTCTCCACCCCTATCGATGTTAGGTATACTGAATGAAACAGAACCCTAAGGTAGTTGCTTGATGAATACAAATAAATACCTGTTTACATGACACTGAAATTTTTACCAGTGAGTGATGTTCAAGAAAATTATTTAATTACACAATCGGGCTTTTTATATACCTATTATTGCCTTAATGAATAGACCAGGAAAGCAAAACCCTGAAAATAAAGGCCAATTGTTTTCCAATGAGAATTGCTATTGATCACTAACCTTCCCTGATCACTAGAGATATATAATTGACCTGAAGACTGGATTTGTGTTGGAGCTGAGCTTGATGTTACCCTACTTTAAAAAAAGGCATGACCAGATGAGGTGAGGTGAAATCTTCACTGGGAATCCTGGGTATACTAACTTACATTTATCAAGATTTCCACAAATGAAGACCCACAGAAGGAAAAAATCCAACTTGCTCTTGTGTTGTATTCCAGTAACGATCACTCACACTAAACAAGGGAAATATGATTCACAACAAAACTAATTGGATAGCACTCTCTGGGGCAACATGTTTTCTTGGTCTGCTTCACAAAACAGGCAGCAGATTGAAGATATTACAGCTCACTATGTAAGAAACCAACTGCATGGCTCCCAATCTATTTTAGAAAAGGTACAATATACTTATTAGAGCTAAATTTCACTCTTCTTGTAAGCCCATTTTGCCTCTCCAACTGCCAACTGGATGGGTAGCCTGATACCCATTGCTGCTGTGACATGCTCTTGGCTTGCTGCCATTGCTGGTGTGCAATCAGTCTTAATCCTCATGACTTCTCGCACCATACTTGCTCCGTCTTCTTTAGGAGGAGCATTCCCTCCACTTGGTGCTTTCCTAATTGTTCAGAGTTTATTATGTAGGGACCTACTGTCTGTGTGGAGTTTGCACATTCTCCCTGTGTCTGCGTGGGTTTCCTCCGGGTGTTCTGGTTTCCTCCCACAGTCCAAAAATGTGCGGGTTAGGTTAATTGGCCATGCTAAATTGCCCCTTAGTGTCTTGGGTTGTATAGGTCAGAGGGATTAATTGGTAATATATGGGGATAGGGCCTGGGTGGGATTGTGGTTGGTGCAGGTTCGATGGGCCAAATGGCCTCTTTCTGCACTGTAGGGTTTCTAAGATCTACTGTGCTGAACCAATGTTTAACTGTTGTGTTACACTACCAGGCTGCATTATTTATGTCTCCCAATTGGATATGCAAGATAAAGTTGCTTACTAATAGATCTCCCAGGGCTTTGATCATGGTAATGGAATGTATTATTCTGTGTATTATTCTGTTACTTAAAGTTGTGCTTAATCTAATCCATCACAAAGTCTAATTGGTGTGAATCGGCACAGCCTGATTAAATTAGAATTAGAAGCTAATTACTGTTAAACACACATCCTGAGGTTAATTGTTATTTTGAATTTCTGCTGTTTTAATGTTTTCCTGTGTAATACCTGAATTTTGATTTAGCAGATCTCCAGTCACATTGCAGTCTGGGATTTAGGGCACAGTTGTGATGTTTACTTAGTAATCTGGCATGTGCAGTTCAAACCACTGATCTAAGTAGGTAAGTCCAGCTATTCCAAGCAATTTAAACTTCAGACTTTAATCAAGAGGGCAATTGTAACTGCTTGGAAACTTTAGGCTCCCAATTAATGACCAGCTTTTCCTCATTTTCCAAAAAAGATTTCTTGTTTCTGTGACACAGTGTATTATTTTGAGAAGCATGCTAGATGCAAGAATTTTTAAAGGACAGCTTGTGTCGTATAGCCTGTGACATTACTCATGGTAACTCGGATGAAATGCTGTTTAATAAGGACTGGAGTTGTGCAATGTACTATATATTATTCTGTTACAATGCAGTTCTGGCCCTTTAAGACAAAGAAGTCTAATTTTGAAAAGGAAACAGAAGCTTAGGTCAAAGTTTAGTTATTCCATAGTGTAAACTGATACAATTTTTCCACCAAAATGTCAATGTGTATTTCTTTAAAGTTACGAAGATTAATTGCTATTAAGTTAACCCAAAATGAGTTCATAAATGATCAGTTGAAAGAGTGCATTTTAGTTCTGTTGTTGTGTATTCCTGTAGTGCTCCTCTATCTATAGTTTTCTCTTTGAAGAAATAGGATGCTGAAATTTGAGGGCAAAATTCAAGAGCTGGATGAACTGTGTTTTATATATATTTCCATAAAGGACAGCACATTCAGCTTGCATTCCCCATCTGCCACACTCTCCTGGGAAGATGTACGAGCCTGAACCTTTACAACCTAGTCAGACCTAAAATTAGAAGGAAAGTTATTTAATTCCAGCAAGATCGGATGGAGATTACAAATTCCAGGACCACAAGGGCACAGGATAGGTATTCCCAGAATAAATATGCATCAAATTAACTTACAACTGACAAGAACATAGGGAGGTCCAAATGGTTGCTTCACATAGAAATAATTAAGGAAAAAAGGAAGATAGTTAAACAGTTGAGGGCTCTGTTCAATTTTACGCCACAAATTGTTGTGATCTGGAATACACTAGCTGAGAAAGGGGTGGCAGAAGTGAATTCAGTCGTGACTTTGAAAGGGAATTGGGCATATTTGAAGTGGAACCAAACAGCAGGGCTCTGGGGGAATGAGATGAGGAAGTGGAATAATTGGATAAATCATTCAAAGAGCTAGCACAAGGACAATGGACTAAATGATCTCCTCTTGTGCTGGAAGATTGTGATTTCTATGAGAAATAGCTAAGACTCCAAGCTGTTACTGAAATCCCTTTTGTCTCCATCAGGTCAGTTTGACCAGGTTTCTGCTGGATATTTAATAAACTGTGACAGGAAAACAAGGAAGGAAAACAGAACAGCCATCTCTGTCATAAACTCACAGCATAATCATTTCACCACTGAAAAGATAGAAGCAAACTGGTGAACAGACTGTACTGAGCTTTAGCATTTACAGTGAAGAGCAGCTAGATTTGCCAACTGTGATCAAATGTATTCCTGTAGGTTTCATCACGACTTGAATCATAGAAATCTTCCAGTGCGGAAGGAGGCCATTCTGCCCGCATCAACACCAATTCCATCCAGACCCTATCCCTGTAACTCCACATATTTATCCTGCTAATACATAAGAACATAAGAACATAAGAAATAGGAGCAGGAGTAGGCCATCTAGCCCTTCGAGCCTGCCCCGCCATTCAATAAGATCATGGCTGATCTGTTGTGGCTCAGTTCCACTTTCCCGCCCTCTCCCCATAACCCTTAATCCCCTCTCTTATCAAGAACCCATCAACCCGCTTCTTAAAAATATTTAGCGAGGCAGCCTCCACCACTTCAACGGGCAGAGAATTCCAGAGATTCACCACCCTTTGAGTGAAGAAGTTCCTCCTCAACTCCGTTCTAAACCGCCTCCCCTTTATCTTGAGGCTGTGCCCCCTAGTCCTACTGTCTTTTTTGAGCGGGAAGAGTCTCTCCACCTCTATCCTATCCATCCCATTCATCATCTTATACGTCTCAATGAGATCTCCCCTCATTCTTCTAAACTCTAACGAGTACAAGCCCAGTTTATTCAGCCTCTCCTCATAGCTCAATCCCCTCAACTCCGGTATCAGCCTAGTAAACCTCCTCTGCACTCCCTCCAGGGCCAAAATATCCTTGCGCAGGTGCGGCGCCCAAAACTGCACACAGTACTCCAGCTGCGGCCTCACCAATGCCCTATACAGCTGCAGCAAGACCTCCCTACTTTTATATTCAATCCCCCTCGCTATGAAGGCCAGCATCCCATTCGCCTGACATACCATGACACTAGGATTAATTTAGCCTGGGCAATCCACTAACCTACACATCTTTGGACTGTGGGAGGAAACCGGAGCACCTAGAGAAAACCTATGCAGAGAGAACATGCAAACTCCACATAGTCACCTGAGGCCAGAATCGAACTCGGGTCCCTGGTGCTGTGAGACAGCAGTGCTAACCACTGTGCCACTGTGCTTGCCCCTATGCTCCAGCCATTAGTCAGCCATCACATCCATTCTTGTGATGTACTGCCTTCCTAGGCTAACTGGAAAGTGAAAAGAATCATTACCTAATTGGATGATGCTTTACTGTCAGCCAAATGCCCCCCACCTCCTCCCATTTCCATATCTCATAAAGACAAATGTTTAAAGAAATGACAAAAAAAATCTTTTTTAACGTCCCTATGATTTATCTCCAAGGCTACACACGGCAGTGTTGTGGAAATTGACCTTCAATTCCTGGAGACTCCAGGCCAATCCTGCAACCCCAACAGCAGCAAGATTCAGGCAGCAGAAATATCCCAAAGATACCTTACTGATTACCAAATTCCTTCAGACAAGTACTCAAAGTATTTCTTAATCACATGAGCAGTTAGACGGTCACATCCCATCGTGCCAAATTCACCTTCAGCCAGTCCCATCATGCCATCTGCCCTGCTCATACTCTTCTTCCTGCGATGCTTCCTTCGACTTATCTGGGGAGAGGGCGGGGAGTCCAGCTTGCTGCTTGAGGGGCTGGAGATACCTTCGCCTGTAGCAGTCCCTTCTTAAAAAAAAGAAAATGTAGATAAGAAATAGAAGTCTCTTTTTTGAAAGTACCGAGTAGATAATTGGAGGCCGTTCACCCTTGAATTTTTTTCTTCTACCCATGACTGATATTGAGGTGCACTTCTATAGGTTCTGCTAACCATTCCAGAGACTTGAGCACATAATCTATGTTACACTGGAGTGCAGTACTGAGGGAGTGCTAGACTGTTGATGATGCTGTCTTTCAGATATGACGTTAAACCAAGGTTGTGCCTACTGAATATCATAGAAATCCTACAGTAGAGAAAGAGGCTATTCGGCCCATCAGGTCTATACCGACCACAATCCCACCCAGGCTCCACCCCCATATCCCTACACATTTTACCCACTAATCCCTCTAACCTATGCATCTCAGGACACGAAGGGGCAATTTTTTTTTAAAGCACGGCCAATCAACCTAACCTGCACATCTTTGCACTGTGGGAGGAAACCGGAGCACCCAGAGGAAACCCACACAGACATGAGGAGAATGTGCAAACTCCACACAGACAGTGACCCAAGCCGGGAATCGAACCCAGGACCCTGGAGCTGTGAAGCAGCAGTGCTAACCCACTGTGCTACCGTGCCACCCCTAATTGGAGGCCATGATAGCAGCCAAAGTTGAAAACTTTGGCCTACCCTGTGATATGAAGTCAACTGTGGTGTTTCCACTGCTACCTTGCCTACGGTGATCCAATTCAGCATGGGCTAGAAAACAAATCTGGGGCCTTCCTATCCTCAATAGGTAAGTCATGCGTTAGGACTAGAACTATAATGCTGTTTTATTTCAATATTAGAAAAGTTTTCCCTCTCTGTGGGATAATCATATAATTTGCTCTTGATGATAACTTCGAAATCCTTTCCTCTTAATGCATTCATGAGGAAAACAGCCCTCAATCATTCCATACCCACATTTGTAACATACACATTCCACTGATTATAATGGACTTGCAGCCGTGAGGTGCAGCCTTATAAACGTCAGTGTGGAAAGCAATTTCTTCATAGTGCCTCTTTATGGCAGTGTATTCAAGTCCATAAACTTGTTGGATTAAACTCCTGGCAATTTAATATGTAATATTTAGATTCTGGTGACTTCAGATCTGAAGTAATCAAAATGAAAGTTTGTGGTCCAGACTTTGGGACAGCTGTCATTAATGCCAGAACTGTCTCTGATTATTAAAATGTGCAGTAGTGCATAGAAATGATAAATTATACCTCGGCGCAGGAGATTCCAATATTCAGGTTTTCTGATTCAGATTTTTCACTAAGTAATCAAGTTTATAGAACATAGAACACTACAGCACAAACAGGCCCTTCAGCCCACAAGTTGCGCCGATCTCATCCATACCTACCAGGCCATAGAACTATCTGTAACTCCCAATCCCATTAAATCGCATATACTCATCCAGAAGTCTTTTAAAAGACCCCAGCGAGTTCGCCTCAACCACCACCGACGGCAGCCGATTCCATTCACTCACCACCCTCTGAGTGAAAAACTTACCCCTGACATCTCCTCTGTACTTGCTCCCCAGCACCTTAAACCTGTGTCCTCTCGTAGCGACCATTTCAGCCCAGGGAAATAGCCTCCGAGAATCCACCCTATCTATTCCTCTCAACATTTTATAAACCTCTATCAGGTCGCCTCTCAACCTTCGTCTCTCCAGGGAGAAGAGACCCAGCTAACATCCAGACAACATCCTTGTAAATCTCCTCTGCACCCTCTCAATAGCTTCCACATCCTTCCTGTAGTGAGGTTTGTGGACAAGATTCCATTGCTAGATCCCAGTGTGTGTGTTTTTTTTAATCTTCCCTTTTTCATTTTGAATTACAATTTGTTGTATACAAGAGAATTGACACTTGGAAGCATGGAGGGTTAAAATAACGACGTTTTATTTACAAGGTGGTGTTCACGACATGGATGCATCTTCACTCTGGCAGTTTCCCTGCCCTAGCGACCCTTGACATCACTTCTGGTGAATGTATGAATATATTAATGCACAGTGCTTAGTACACCTACCAGGAATCATTATTAATAGATAACATTTCCTCCACTTTAAACTGAACATCCCCAACAAATTCAAGCAGTGTTACGTGAACAATAATCAATAAATCAAATCTCAGAATGGTTAACAGCGAACCGCTAATGTCTTCTCCTCTGCACTGGCTGTAACCCTTGGCATTTTTGCCTTTGCACAAACATCATCAATGGTTGTTGTGACCGGCCTCGGCGTTGTATCTAGAGATTGACTTTGTGTTTGGTCTACAGGGGAGGTGTTGCTTTCCTCTACAGTGTCCATTGGTGTGTCAGGGTTGCAGGAAGGTCAGGACTTTGGTTGAACACAGATTTTCAGCAGGTTCCATTTCTGGTGGATTGCTTCTTCCTGCCAACAGCTGGTCTGCATGCTTCCTTCAGCTGACATCATCTCTGGTTTGGATCGTATACAAGACAGATGCAGTCTGTGCGAGGATCGTGGCAGGAACCCATTTCTCTCCTGTGGAGTAATTTCTAGCCAAAACTCTTTGTCCTTGGTGGAAGACACAATGGCTGGAACTCTCACCTCACCCGCTGTGGAATCAGTGCAGGTGAGAGTCTGACAATGGAAATCTCCGTTGACCTCGGGCAGGAATTTCCAGTCTCACCCAAGTGAGGGCTGTAAAATCCTGCCCAAAGTTTTGCTTTGCTTTCCTGCCATTCTCTCTGTCCTTGTTGCTATTGTACAATTGCTTTTATTTTCAGAGGTTTTAACAAGTCAAATGCTGAAAGTAGTTGTCTCTTCATTAATAATGCAGGAGAGGTTTTGGTAGTAGAATGAATGGTATTCCTATACACTAGTAGGAATTGGTTAAGACATTTGATCAGCAAACCTTGTTTCCTGGTTGCTCTTAGTGTATGTTTCATGGTTTGGACAAGACATTTTGCTAGTCTCTTTGTAGCAGGAAGATATGGTCCAGAATACCATTCTCTTTCAAAAAACTTTTGAATTCTTCAAATTCAGACAAATTAAGGTCTGTTGTCACTTACTAATTGTTCAGGGAATCCAAATCTACTAAAGACTTCTCCTAGCTTCTTGAAGTACATAGAACATGACAGCATAGTACAGGCCCTTTGGCCCTCGATGTTGCGCCAACCTTGAAAACCAATCTAAAGCCCATCTAACCTACACTATTCCAATATCATCCATATGTTTATCCAATGACCATTTAAATGCCCTTAATGTTAGCTTTCATTAGATTTCATTATAACAACTTCTGGCCACTCTGAATGAGCATCAACTGTCACTAAGAACATATGTCCTTCGTAAGGTCCCACAAAGTCTACATGCACTTATTGCCAAGCCTCTTCTGGCCATTCCCATAGATGCAGCAGGGCTAGGGGTAGCAGGTTTCACATCTTCACACATGGACAGCACATTCCAGCTTTCTCTTCAATTTCCGTGTCCAATCCAAGCCACCAGAAATAATATTTCCTGCATGCGTACTATTCTGCAATGGTCCTTGTGTAACTTATCTAACATTCAATGGTGGTGGCATGATCACTGAGCCCCGACTTCTTGACTGTACTGACAGCTCCAATCTTCTAGAGGAGTACGGTTTCAAGTCAGATGTTAGTTCTGAGGTTTTCCCTCATAATACCATGCATCCATAAGGGGATGCAGCAAAGCTAACTGTAGGGGTAGGGTAGAATCAAAATGCTAAGAACTTCAGATTTGACCAATGCTTCTTTAGCTTGTTCTTGTATTGATCTGACCACTTTCACTTCTTGTTCGTGCACAAGACATTTTGCAATGATTTTAAAACGGTTGCCAAATTTGGAACAAATCTTCCGTTGTAGTTCAACGATCCTCGGCAGGATCAAACTGAATAATATTGTGCGATAGCCTTGACCTTCGAAGGAAATTTGTGAAGGTCCATTGAGTCAATCACATGTCCCAAATATCCAACAGAGGATTGGAAAAACTCACACTTATCCTCACGGACTCAGTCCATAGTCTTCCAATCTCTGAATAATGGCATCCAAATTCCAAAGATGTTCCCTTTTCGTCACTTCCGGTGACTAGGATGTCATCCAGATAGCACTGGACGGTGCTCAGTCCATGGAGGATCTGATCCATTGCTCTTTGAAACAATGCAGGAGCAGATGTGATACCAAATGGCAATCCGTGGTACCAGAACAAGCCTGTGTGTCACTGTGACCTCTGGTCTATGTTCATCTGTAAGTAAGCCTAGCTTAGGTCAATTTTGCTAAAACGTTGGCCTCCTGCCAATCCTGCTAACAGGTCATCAGTGTGTGGCAATGGGTACTGTTCCGCACATAGTACTGGATATAGGGTGACTTTGAATTCTCCGCAAATCCTTATGGATCCATCATTCTTGATGACTGCTATTATTGCTGTGGCCCATTCACCAATGCTGACAAGATCCAAGACTCCTGTTACCACCAGTTGTTCCAAGTCGGCCTCCTCTTTCAAGCCTGATAGCATGGACTACCGATCTTGCCTTCAAGCATTTTGCTTGGCTTCCTTCTTTGATCTTAAATTTAACTGTGATGTCTTTCATATTCCCCAGTTCTTCAACAAACATGACTGTATGTTTCTTTTGAATTTTTGTGAGGCCTGATTCTCCACTAGTCATCAGGTTGACTTCAGCCCAGCTCAGTTGAATCTTTTCTAACCAATTTCGACTCATCAATGTTGGATAATTCCCCTATATGTAGAGACAAATCTGCTGTTTGCCCATTAAGTTGCAGAGCTACTTCAATGTGGTCCTTCAGTGGAACCACCTTACCTGTCTTTAGAACTATAATTGAAGCTTTCAAGAGAATGTTTTCTTTCCATACAATCTCTGGCATCAGTGATACTGCTGCCCCAGTGTCAACTTCTATACTGCTGTCCATCCAGCAGTGGAATAACCCACTATCTATTCATAGCAACAGCAATGGCTAACACATCCAGTGAGTCACTCTGTTTCTTATCTCTTTTGAACAGCACAGGCACTTCTTTTATTCTGTTTACATGCTGTTTTGTTCTGGATTATTATTTTTACTTGCCTGTTCTTTCAGCAGGCACACTCAATATGCCTGTTTTTCCACAGTTTCTGCATACTATGTCCTTACACCAGCATTCCCTCGGCTGAATGCCCTGGCTTTGCCCAGCGGTGACATATACAACTTTCAAAACGCTTGGGTGTCAATTTGCTGACATTTTTCATATTTGAGTACACAAAAACTCAATTGCTGAGCTCCTTTTGCAGCTAGCTCCAGGGAAGCAGCAATTTCGACGGCCTTTTTTGGAGTAAGGCCTGTTTCTGTATTGTTTCACTTTGCAGACCAGACAAATTTGCCGTGGATTGTGTCAATCACCAAACTCACAATACTCTGCAAGGCTTTGTAGTATAGCAATGAATTGCACAATTTACTCCTCTCTTCTGGATTTCTTTTGTGGAACCTGAAGTGCTCTGCAATCACCAAAGGCTTCAGTGAAAAATGTGCTTGCAAAATATCTACGATTTGTTCACAGAATTTAGCATCTGCCTTCTTCAGTTGCATTGAATTTCAGCCTCCTTTCAAGCACATTCGGCTCTTGAATTGCTGTGCAGAAGATCATTGCTCACACCCTCCTTGCCCATCATGTCCAGAACACATGTGAAGAACTTCTCTTCGGTTTTCTTTTCCTGATTATTCCGGTAATTTTCCTCCTCTTTGGTGGATAACTGTTGTACTGGAAAATTTCTTGTTTCCCGAGTTGTGATAATTAAACTTAACAAAGTTTGCTGTAAAAAACAACTAGTTTTTATGATCACAAAACTGCATGCAGTAAATGGCCAAATCTTGGAAACAGAGAGCGGTCCGCACTAACTACTAATTCTATCCCAAGACTGCGCCCACTACAAGGATCAATTCAATAATTATACATTTTCTTATCAGCTTACATGATTTTAGTAATACAAGCAGTGGTACATCGAACAAAACAAATTCTGTGATTCCCTCATCCCTGACCTTTATGCCTTATTTTCTGTAATAAACAAATTCTGTGGTGTTAATCATGTCTCACTCAGGCTATGCGAAGTCAACCTTATCAAAACAGACTGAGGCCAAGCACTTGGCCCTCTCTGGTTGTAGTCATTTCTTTGTTCAGAGTCAGGGGTCTGGCATTTTGAAATGGCTTGGTCTGCTGTCCTTATTTCATACTAAATACTTGACCATTTTTCCCATCATGCCACTGCTTCATTCGTACACTATCACATAACCACCGCCGTTCAAAGTCCTTGTCGCCAGTTTTTAAGTTGTATATGAGAGAATTGACTCTAGGAAACCCAGAGGGTTAAAAATAATGGGGTTTTATTTACAGGATGCTTCTTCACTGTTCAGTTTCCCCGTCCTAGCGATCTATGATATCACTTCCGGTGAATGTATGAATATATTAATACACAGTAATTAGTGCAGCTACCAAGAATCAGTATTAATATATAACACATCCAGTCTGCATTATATAATGGCCAGTTTAGCAATCTCACTTCTTGAGACGGAAGGATGTTGAGGCCTCGTGAGTCTGATTTGGAATGGCATACCAGTCCAGAGGATGATAAAGGTGTCATTTGACAAACTTCCAAATGTCCTCCAGAAGAGGTCACTGTTGACAATTTTTTTTATCTATAACCCAGTATCTGCACTGTAAATAACGAACAGCAGATCCTAAAATAGATCTCACGCTGCAATTACCTGTGCACATTGTGAAAGGAAATTTGCTGTACATTGTGAGTCAAATCCTATCAAAGGTAAAATGGGGTGATTTTTCCCCATGGTTATAAAAAATGTGTGAGTATAACTATTATTCTTCAACCTGGAATTGGAGGAGGTGAGACCAAATTGCATGCATGGCAACTGTTAGCATTTTACATTGACAGGCAATGTTTCGTGTGTTTGGAAGTAAGCACAGACCAGGTTCCTCCTTTCAATGGAATTCTTGATGCTATTTGAAGTGATTTTGACCACTGAATATATTTTCGGGGGGCATTCTTTTCTGATCTTGATTAGCATTTGCCAGTTGTTTAGGTTGGCCTATACAGGATTGAATTATGAAGTGTTCCTGATGTTCTCTTGCTCTTCTATTCCAGTATTAGATCACTTTGAATCTTCCTGTTAGTCAACAATGACAGCTTTCAAATTATATTTCTGCAGGATCCAGGTCATTTGAACTATCAATGTGATCCCAATGGAGTTTCTGCTGGCTCATTATCAATTGTCAATGTATTTGAATGGTTCTCAGTTTGATGGTACAATTACATCGATAGAACAAATGACAGTATTTTATTTTCACTCGAGCGCTGGTGACAGCTATTCGCCTCCAGGACTCTTTTTTAAACTGAATTTAGACAACATATTTTCAACTCTGCACTATGTCCCAAATCATTTCACAGTGAAGTCATTGTTGTAAGGTAGGCTGATACTTCCACCAATCTATGCACAGCATGCTCCCACAGTAAACAATAGAGAAAGGACCAAATAATCTGCTTCATTAAATTTGGTCAAAACACCGGGAAAACTCTTCTTTACATGGTGCCGTGGGATATTTAATATACATCTGAGAGGAGCCTCAGCTTAATGTACGTTCTTTGACAGGCCAGCATTCCCATGTTACTGCACTGGAGTGTCAGCTTGGATTTTGTGCTCAAGTCCCAGGGTGGGATTTGAACACTCAGGGTGGAATTTTATTGGCACGTCCGCCCGAGGTTCATATGACCCTGCCCGAGGCCAACACAGAATGCTGTTCTCTGAGGCTCGTTCGCTCCTGGAATTGAGGCAGGCGTGCTGGTAAAATTCCAGCCATAATCTTCTGATTTAGGAGCAAGGCTGGGCCAGCATTTTTTGCCCATCCCTAGTTGCTAGAGGGCAGTTGAGAGTCAACTACATTGCTGTGGCTCTGGAGTCACCTATAGGCCAGACCGGGTAAGAAGAGCAGATTTCCTTCCCCAAAGGACATTAATGAATCATTATGAGAGGCATGGACAGAGTGGATAGTCAGAAGCTTTTTCCCAGACTGGAAGAGTCAATTATGAGGAGGCACAGATTTAAGGTGCAAGGGGAAGGTTTAAAAGAGATGCACGAGGCATGCCCATATCCCATCAATGAATTAAAAAAAAATTCTGACGCAGTTTCAAAAAACTTGTATTTAGATAGTGCTTTTCATAACCACTGGACATTTCCAAAGCACCGCATATCCACTGAAGTCCTTTTTGAAGAGCAGTCATTGTTGTAATGGAAATATAGCAGCCAAGTTTCGCACAGCAAACCACCATAAACAACAACCTGATAATGACCAAGAAGCGACATGGCCAACTGAGCTACAGGGGGTGATTATTTTTGGAGATATTGAACACTATGGATTCATGCTGTGGTTCAGTTGGTAACATTCTTGGATCAGGTGGGTTTTTCCTGACAGTTGACAATGATTTCATGGTCATGGATTTTTAATTCCACATACTTTTTTATTAAATTTAAGTTCTATCATCTGCCGTGGCTGGATTCGAACCCGGGTCCCCAGAACATTAGCTGTTTCTGGATCAATAGTCTCGAGGTAATACCACTAGGCCATCACCTCCCCTTTACTTCTAGAATAGTCCATCCTGATGACTCAGCAGCAAAGTCACCATCTATGAGTCGTAAATATCAGAAAGATGCAAAGCCCAGTCAGAGGGGTACATCCCCGGTTAGAGAGGGAAAAAAAATGGTTAGAAATTCTACAAAGAACAAAGAAAATTACAGCACAGGAACAGGCCCAAGCCTGCACTGACCATGCTGCCCGACTTAACTAAAACCCCCTACCCTTCCGGGGGCCATATTCCTCTATTCCCACCTCATTCATGTACTTGTCAAGACGCCCCCTAAAAGTCACAACCGTATCCGCTTCCACTACCTCCCCCCGGCAACAAGTTCCAGTCACCCACCACCCTCTGTATAAAAAATCTGCCTCGTGCATCTCTTTTAAACCTTGCCCCTCGCACCTTAAACCTGTGCCCCCGAGTAATTGACTCTTCCACCCTGGGAAAAAGCTTCTGACTATCCACTCTGTCCATGCCTCTCTTAATCTTGTAGACTTCTATCAGGTCTCCCTTCAACCTCCACCGCTCCAGTGAGAACAAACCAAGTTTCTCCAATCTCTCCTCATAGCAGGCAACATCCTGGTAAATCTTTTCTGTAACCCTCTCCAAAGCCTCCACATCCTTCTGGTAGTGTGGTGATCAGAATTGAACACTATATTCCAAGTGTGGCCTAACTAAGGTTCTATAAAGCTGCAACATGACTTGTCAATTTTTAAACTCAGTGCCCCGGCCGATGAAGGCAAGCATGCCGTATGCCTTCCTGACTACCTTCTCCACCTGCATTACCACTTTCAGTGACCTGTGTACCTGCGTTCCCAAATCCAGAGTATCTATACTTTTAAGGGTTTTACCATTTACTGTATATTTCCTATCAGTATTAGACCTTCCAAAATGCATTACCTCACATTTGTCTGGATTAAACTCCATCTGCCATCTCTCTGCCCAAGTCTCCAACTGATCTATATCCAGCTGTCTCCTCTGATGGTCCTCATCACTATCCGCAAATCCACCAACCTTTGTGTCATTCGCAAACTTACTAATCAATCCAGTTACATTTTCCTCCAAATCATTTATATATATTACAAACAGCAAAAGTCCCAGCACTGATCCCTGAAGAATGCTACTTGTCACAGCCCTCCATTTAGAAACGCACCCTTCCACTGCTACCCTCTGTCTTCTATGACTGAGCCAGTTCTGTATCCATCTTGTCAGCTCACCTCTGATTTTATGCGATTTCACCTTCTGCACCAATCTGCCATGAGGGACCTTGTCAAAGGCCTTACTGAAGTCCATGTAGACAACATCCACTGCCCTACCCTCAATCATCTTCTTCACCTCCTCGAAAAACTCAATCAAGTTCGTGAGACACGACCTCCCCTTCACAAAACCATGTTGTCTCTCACTAATATGTCCACTTATTTCCAAGTGGGAATAAATCCTGTCTTGAAGAATCCTCTCCAATAATTTCCCTACCACTGGTGTAAGGCTCACCAGCCTGTAATTACCTGGATTATTCTTGCTACCCTTCTTAAACAAAGGAACAACATTGGCTATTCTCCAATCATCTGGGACCTCCCCTGTAACCAGTGATGATACAAAGATTTCTCTCAAGGCCCCAGCAATTTCCTCCCTTGCCTCTCTCAGCATTCTGGGGTATATCCCATCAGGCCCTGGAGACTTGACTACCTTATTGTTTCTCAAGAACCCCAATACCTCCTCCTTTTTGATCTCAACATGCCTCAAACGCTCTACACATCCTTTCCCAGACTCATCATCCACCGAGTCCTTCTCTTTGGTGAATACTGACAGAAAGTACTCATTTAATACTTCGCCCATTTCCTCTGGCTCCACGCATAGATTCCCTCCCTTGTCCTTGAGTGGGCCAACCCTCTCCTTGGCTACCCTCTTGCTCTTTATATATGTATAAAAAGCCTTGGGATTTTCCTTTATCCTGCTGCCCAATGCTTTTTCATGACCCCTTTTAGCCCTTCTTAAATTTCTTTCTACTTTCCTTGTATTCCACACTTGCTTTGTGTGTTCCCAGCCTCCACGCTTTGACAAATGCTTCCTTTTTCTCTTTCACTAGGCTCACAATATCTCTCATTATCCAAGGTTCCCAAAACTTATCCTTCATCCTTGCAGGAATGTGCCGGTCCTGAATCCCTATCAACTTACCTTTGATACAAATCATCTCTACCCAAAGATATTCTCTCTGACACAAGAAACATGTCTGAAACATAGACAATGAATTATGGGAGTAGATTTTGAAAATTAATGCTTCCATGACAACATATAATCAGGAGGTGGGTACAATTCCTCACATTAGCAGTTTTGATGTATGGGAAGTAATGGTTGGTGCAGTGATCTTTGCCCCTGAATTTTCAGTCTGGGTTTCCACCTCACAAAGTTCCATGCTGGGAACTCCAATCGTTAAATTTAACCCCGGAGATTTTCTCACTGAAAGAGTAAATGATCTCTGCTGTTCATCGTGCATCTTCTATATAATTGGAAGGCATGCTTTACTGCTCTTCACCAGGTTAATCACCACATTACACAGCTGCTTGTTACTCAGAGCTGATAGATTTTTCTTACCAGTGGTTCTTGAGCTACTTTCGCTCCACTGGTCACTGCTAGAAACGGAGGAGCAGTTTGGGAACTTTCCTTTGACTTTAGTTTCACCACTGATTGCTTGCTCAGCAACAGGGTCTAAACTACCAGAATGCAGAGAATCTGTGGGAAAGAGACAATTCACAAATTACTCAATTTTTCACTTCCTAAATGAGATTCTCGTGCTAACTACAGTGAAGTATAGCACAGTTTGTGTTAGTGATCATTAAAACTACTTTGGCTGTCTTGTGAAATCAAATATTACAACTGTCAAAATGTTCCAGGTCTAGGGAATAAAAAACAAAGTCTTAATTCTGAATTGCACTTCTAATGAGATCAGAACATTTTCAACATTGTTGCCTCAAACAGAATTACTCAAAAACACAACTATAATTTAAAAAATGCGCTCTTCACCTCTGCGTCCGCACTCTGTTGAGATCAAGGCCCATCATGCTGTCTCCTACTCAAATTTAATCACTTAATACACACAACAATCACTGCAAAATACTCAACACAAATTAATTCCTAACATTTTAGCTACCAGAAAAAACACAGTGGAGGTTTATTGAGCACTGCCTATTGGATGTTGTGCAGAGTGTATGTTGCATTGTAATTACCAACACTTTCTTGCCCACTGCTCACAAGTCCATTCAGGCTGGTGGAGGCGCCACTGGCTGAAACAGCACGGGGTGGCCGCTTGCCAGGAACTTTAACTGTTGTCCTGAGAAGATCAATCTCTTTTCCATGGATGTTCTGCATATAATCCTAAAACAGAAAAGGATCGGAGAATTCACCAGCAGTTGAAAGTACCTTACTCTGAGGTGCTGGGAAGGAGTTTTTTTTTAAAAACTCTACTGTATAAGTGGCACCCTGGCAGAGGAGGTTATCTGCCTATTGTAGATTTTGCCCTATTTTCATGCCAGGTCAGTGCCCCGATGGCAAAGGTGAAAATTACCCCCATTGAGTAACGTGTACATTTGAAATATCATCCTGAAATGATAATTACAAACTGTTCTATTTTTACTTTGATAGATTAAAAGCATCATTTGCACCCATCTACTAGATTTGTGCCTCACAATTTTTCTCAGGTGGCCTCCATGTACATTGTTAATGCCATTCTGGTATTTTCCAACAGGAGCAGTGTGTGTGGTCTGTGTCCTCATTAAGCTGAGTGCTTAATGTTGACAGTTAATGTCACAAGTGGAAAAATAATTGACTTCATTGTGCTGAGATCTCGTATCTTGATGAAGCTCTTTGTCAGAAAACACAAGTTAGCAAATAATGATGCAAGGAATCTGTTGGATGTAGTCTGTTAGAGACCCTTGGGGTGGGAGGGAGTCCAGAAAACCTTGGAGTGACAGAGGGAATCTGCCAGAGACCCTGCGGGTACCTAAGGGAAGTCAATGGGAAATCCCTTTGGAATTTCAGTTCTATTTTCAACTAGGAGAATGTGAAAGAAAGTCTGACTTATGATTGACCTAAGGATGATCCAGGAGACTCTAACTGACCCGCAAAGTTGCAGAAACTTCACTTCAGGCTCTTAGAGGAATACACCAGGTTGGACCCACTTGCACTTTAGCAACATGGTAATATATTGTGCATGACACAGTAGAGTGGTTCTGGCTCACTTGAAATTAGCACATTCCCAACCTATGATGAGCAGTGCCACAGCTGGTTTAGTAAAAACACTATTTCCCCAAGCACAAGAGCTGTGTTTTCACAGGGATGTCTGCTTTGGCTGCAAGGCCCTTTGAGGAACCAGAACTTATTAAATACACTTACGTGTAAACTGGGATGATAGGATAAGATTCCATTGTTGCACAGCGTAACATACTTCTTCTTCCACTCTTTGTTTAGTGAGTTTCCGCTTCTCTTTAGCAACACACCCTGTAAGGAAATATGCCTGTGAAAACCAGGATCAGTGGAGCAAGCCTCAATCTCCCTACAAGCACAGTTGCCACGTGCTAGCTAGCCTTCTCATTCAAGCAGCTTCGCTCAAGAAAATCCTGGAGCGTTTGGTCTTTCTTCATTCCAGAAACGTAGGTTGCAAGATGGTGTAATAACAGCTTGTCCAAATGTAGAAAGGATTGGACAGAATCAGACTGTTAGAGGTCAGAAACAAGGGTCCATGCACACAACATTAAATGCAAGATATCGAGTGCAGATGGCAGGAGAAACCTGTTCACACAGAGAATTGGGAGGCTATGGAATTCATTTCACGGTCTGAGGTGATGCCCACATTTAAGATCTGCTTGAGTAGGTGCATGAAAGGAAAAGGGAACAGGTGAACTAAATATGACCTGGACTATTTGCTCAAAAGAAGGGTAAATGCCAACGTGGACTGGTGGGGCCAAGTGGCCTATTTCCTTATTGTAATGTTTATGTATTTTTATGCCAGCAAAGTAAAGCTGCAGGAGGCTGCCTTGTTGCTCATGGTCATGGAATCACACCCAGGGACAGTCAACACCTTAATGAGGGCAGATAACAGAAAAGGGGCAAAGTTAAACAGGTGGAACAAAGACCAATCAAGGCATCAAACCCACATTCAAAAGGCCATCTGACATATTTGGCCTCTTGCTGAAAGGGAAATAAAGCCCTTACAGTGTTTGAGAGTTTACTCCTCCCCCGGCTCAAGCAAATCTTTAGTGACACCTGCCAGGTGTGGGATCAGAAAACAGGAAATTGTCAAAAAATAAAGAAGCTACAGATTGAGATAACAAGCTTGCAGTTATGTTCATGCCCCTTTATAAAGAACAACTTCTGTTCATAAAATGCCTTTAATTAACAAAATGTCCCAGGACATTTCACAAAGGGGAAGGGTGATGTTGGACAGCAGGAGATGGGGAAGATAACGGACACTGAGCAGGAAGTGGGAGAAGTCAATTAGGGGTGCTGTTTTGAGGAATTTTTTGAAGGTGAGGGGAGATATAGCAAGGATAAGGAGGTAAGGAAGAGCACATGAAGACAGCTGAAAGCTTTGCTACATGGTGGAGCACAGAAATCTAAAATGGGATGAAGGGCCTGAGCCAAGATGTTTGCCTGGAGAAGGCTGTAAAGTGCAGTGAGTCCAGAGGGAAATCTGGAAATGAGGACAAAGATTTTTAAATCAGTGTGTTCAATGAAAAGCCCCTGGAGGCCAATGAGGTCTGGGACTTAATATGGAGTAGGACAGTAGAAATGGAACAAGTTTAACATTCAAATCCTTCAGGACTTTAGCTGTTTGAACTTATAGAAACATAGAAAAACTACAGCACAATACAGGCCCTTCGGCCCACAAAGTTGTCCTGAACATGTCCCTACCTTAGAGATTACTAGGCTTACCTATAACCCTCTATCTTATTAAGTTCCTAAATTATAGGTTTAATAATGAACATGTTTTGAAATGTTTGCAACTTGTTCTTAATTATAGTGGAGGTGGTGATATTGACTGACAGGACATTCAGGGGTGACAGCCATCCGTTCAAAGTATCATTCCAATTTCCTCTCCTGAAGGTTCAAACTCTAGTTTAGGCACAGCTGGACAGATGCCAAGCGCTCTGATACTTCACCCAAGTGGACATTTCCATGCAAGCACCCAGATAGTGGCTATTCAGCTGTAAAAGCATCACCACAAAGTCTGATTTCATCCACATAAGCATATTTCCATCAGGAGTCACAGGATCCTGATCAGTAGCAGGGAAACTGGCTACATGTTCTTTCTCACCTGTCTAATCCAGGAACACCACAGAGAACCGTAGAACTCCCAACTAGTACCCCACCATGGTCAGCTGACATAAGCAAGGGAAGAATAGTCCAGATTTCCTCCAGCCATGCATTTCCCAACTGAGCCCTCAGTCACTTTTCCATTCTGAGCAGCTGTGATCAGGGGATAGAGGCAAAGAGGAGCTCAACTGCTATTTGTCATCCACACTTCAGTCTGCCATCATGAAACCTACCTGTTTAATTGGGATTGCACGGCCACTCCCAATGTTATCTGCTTTACTGTCCAGACTCCTCCTTTCTGTATCGCTTCCCCGCCGAGCCTGTGGAGGGAACAAGAATGTGGTGTCAAACCGAAGCTCGAAGGACTTGCTCTCATTAACCCTGCTTCTGTCTAGACTAAATACCTTGGGGTTATTACTGTGCTGACAGTTTTTAGAATAAATGTACTGCTGAGGCCTCCCTGTAAATAAAGACAGAGCAAATAGCTGAATCAGGGCCAGACCATGGCGAGGACAAAAATAAACACACAACCACCCTTATCTGCCAACAAGTCTGAAAAATCACTGTACTGCTGCATACAATGGTGCTACTATTGTAATATTGCCCCACCGTGACCGTTCCCCTGGCATCCTTCACACACACTGATGTCCTGTTCTCCTAGTGAGATCTAGATTTTCTCTCAAAGCGAGCATTCGGTTTTCCAATTACAAGGATGAAAATTTAAGACTAATCGCTCGTTTGCCAGCTATTACATTCACGTGTCTTATTTCTTAAACAGGGGAGTAAAACCACTGATTCCGAATGGCTGACCAGCAGTTTGTACTTCTCAGTAAAGGCCTTTCAATTGACGAACAGACTCTAAATCCTTTATCAAACACAGCAGCAGAAAAGATTACATTCTGAAAAACAATTCACCCTTAAATTGCCAACAGGTTCAACAAATGAGTTTCATCACCTCCCAGCTCCATACCGTTCTCTCCTGAAACTTTTGATTTGATTCTCTCAATTCCAGCCTCTGCTCTTCTCAGCACAGTAACAGTTCTAGTGAAGTCAGTAAAATAATTCCATTTCAATCATTCACATCAGGACCTATCTAAAGTGTTTTAAATCCAGCTACTGAAAGCCTGGAGAAGTTCACATTCAGACATGTGATATAGGCACAATATCCTGTTCAGATCGCACAAGGATCTTAAATGTTATATCCCCCTTTCCGGGTTTTATTATCACATGATTTAATTTTGAACAGTCCTGCTGCACTCAAAGATATGGGGATCACTTATGGGAGTAACCTATACTTTTGGAACTCGGAGAATATCCAAGGCAAATGCACAATTTGTTACGTCCAGACTTGATTGTTTCAATGCTCTCCTTGCTGTTCATCAACTCCAACCTGTTCAAACTCTACCACATGTATCCTACCCTGCCCCTTCCATTCTTGAACAACATTAGCTCTCCACATACCAATGAGTTTATTTTGTTAGAAATTATTACTCAAACCAATTTGCAGAAAAAATCTACACTTTCATTTGTTACTTTTCTGCTGATGGAGTACCAATGAGTAAATCAAAGCGGTGACTGTTTTGTTCTGTGATTGTTGCTGATTCAGCAGTCTAAGACCATCTTAAATCTGATATTTGAGCTAATCATGTTTTGCCCTATCTATAAAGTGATAGGCCTCTGTAGGTAAGAGAGGGGGAGACAGAGTGAAGGTGAAAGAGAGCAATGAAGGAAAAGAGTGAGATAGGGGGACAGACCAGGACAGAAAGCAGCATTTTCTAGAATTGTCAGTATTCCTCTTAATTAAATGTATGCTGAATAAACAGCAGTCCATTTCGAGCTGAGAACTAATCCACAGGTTGTGGAAATTCTGATTCATGTGCATCTGAACCGAAGCATAAAATCACTTGGCTCCATGGCTAAAGCTCTTGTCAGGATTCAACTGGATTAGTTAATGCACTTTGATATTTTGGCATCATGCTTTAAATAGAGAGACCCCTCCCCCACAAGGACAACAAAATGCTCATATTAAACAAAGCATAAAAAACCAGGTGCACTGATCCCTGTTGGCAGTAGGATGTCCTGTATAAGAGTCCAAGAAACAAGTAACGGTAATGGGATGTACAATTGGGCCACTGAGCCCCACAGGACAGGGGCAATTGAATTACACTAAAATGGAAATTATCCAAAATCCTAAACACATTGGCTCTATCATGTGAATTTTTTAATATTAAAAGTTACTTTGCCCAGGTAACTCATTAACTATCAATATCCAGTGAATGCAGAATTAGTTAATCTCAATCAGGAAAGAACTATGAGAACTAAATGCAGCCTTCCTGTCACTGAGCTAGTAAGGAGGCGGGGTTCTACTAAGATTAATATTGTAACAGATTACTAGCTCATTACACAAAACTATCTGCACATTTCCAGAGTGATCATACATGTAGCAGCCTAAAAATTAACAATTTTTAAAAAGTGTTTTCTTTTCTTACAACTTCAATCTCCCCAAATCTTTATTGTGGGAGGGTAAAAAGCCTATTTGAGGCCTCACCCAGAACTACCCCCAACAAAGGACTTCCCTGGGGACAGGGTAGCTCCCCTGCCGATTTCTCCTCTAGTGCATCCCTGTATTGGCCCATATAGCTCAAGATGAATTTACTACATGGGCGATTCAGGCTATGAAACGATAGCCTGCCATGTGGGATCATGTACCAAAAATGACTGAACTAATTAATAGATTAACATAATGAGTTCCAGCTATTCTTTCCCTATTCATTGCTCATCCAACACTGTTGCATCATCCAGTCTCAACTTTGTCACATTATCTTTCAAATTCTCTACCCCAGAGGGCTTCAGATGTTCGGTCAATTAATCTACTCAAGATTGCGACTAATAGATTTTTGGATGCTAAGAGCCATCAGGCGGGAAAGTGGAGCTGAGCTCAAAAGTCAGCCATAATTTTACTGAATGGTGGAGCAGGCTTGAGGGGCCATATAGATTCCTTGGCCGGAACTTTGCAACCATTCACGCTGATGGGATCTTCCAGTCCTGCTGACGGCGCACTCCCCACAGGTTTCACAGTGGCAAGGGGGACATTCAACAGGAATTCCCATTGACAAAGGCAGGACCAGAAGATCCAGCCACTGTGTGACATGTGGCACGTTGCACGGAAAATTCCGCCTCCTTATGTTCTTATTCTAGAAACATCCAGAGTTGTTAATCACCTAAAAACTCCTGCTGGATAACAGGAATTGGAATGCTGTCAGGAATGGGAATCCTGTTCACTAAACCAGATAGAGTTAATGTTTCGAATCCTGTGTGACTCTTGTTCAGAACTGATTGTAACATATTGTAACACCAATTGTAACACATGTCACTCTGGTTAGGCCAGCAAACTCATCCTGGAACAATGTCCAGAACCTCCCTTCATCTGCAGAGTTCAACATCACATCACATGGTGCATTTAAACACAGAGCCTTGAAACTGGTAGGATTTTCATTGGGAGCCTATCTGAATATTCCTCACAAATACAACACTACACGGAATCAAAATCTCAACCAATTGATACCCAGGCAATTTACCATCAAGTGACCATGCTCAACAAGGACTAACGCACATGGCTGGAAAGTACCTGCAATTTTCCCTCAAAATTCATGTGAGCTGCTTCCTTAACAGCTCAGTGAATCCAACAAATACTTACAGTGAACAGACTTGCGCGTCTTTTCGAATGTTTGCGGACAGAACCCGGAGTTCCAGAAGCTTGGCAAACATCAGCCCGCAGATCCCGATGACTGATGTTCGGAGTGGAGGGAAGAGAAGAGGAATAATCACTCATGTTGCCACCATTGCTTGCCTGCAAAAGGAATGAAGTGGAGAAGAGGAAAAGATGGAAATGAAGTTCGTATCAAAACTTTAAAAATCAAGCAATAAGATTCTTCCAGAACATTCTTTCAATCGATATTGGATTCGAAGGCAGAATAAAACCTTAATTACAATGGAAATGGGGTGATTCTATACTCAGCCAAGGTAATTAGTGCATCAACCCAGCAGTTTGCTCATATTCACCATGAGTACAGGAAATTATTTGAAATGAACGCATTTGAACATAGAACCTTGTCCATTCTTGATAGATTGTAAGAAGCGACAGCTCAGTTTTTCCCAAAAAGGAATTCATTTGGATCGCATTTTGCCACAAGGTTGAATCATCACCGTCATCATCAGTCCCTTACAGCGAGGAGGACACTTGTCATGGAGTGGCAAGGGTTTGCCTGTGGCAAGGGTTTGTGCATGGAGCCTTTTAACATAGGGAGGCTATTGCACCTACAGCTACCACATGGTTCTGGCTGACCAGGAGACTCTGCTGCACTTACTGCCCACCATAGGCATATTGGAAGGATTTACGTTTTGAACGTACCTTCCATGGCCATCAAGTCTCAGAACTCAAACCTAGAGCTCCCAGCTCAAGGGCAGGGACATTACCCAATGCACCAAGATCTCTAGTAGGTGGAATGACTTGGTGATGGAAGTTTGGAATCAATCCTCTGTGACAATACCTGAAACTAGACATGCTTAATGATTGACCCGCCAGCCTTGATCATTAATGGCATCTGGAAAGATAGTATCAGTGAGGACTCAGACAGTTTCCACTCTGGTATAGAAAACTATATATGCAGTACCCCAACAGTTAGAGTGGTCTTTTCTGCATCGGCAGCTTACGAGTACTCTGTACAGGCAAACTACACAAGTTTCACTGGTCAAACTCCAACAGTACCTCTCTACTATGGAAGCTCCTGGAGTTTGCTGAGTGAGATATGTCTCTCATCGGACAGGCTATGCCCACATCAGGCAAAGAGAAACTCCTTGTATGTGGTTTTCTCAGTGGTTTGGTGACTCTTAAACACGACACTGGGTTAGTTGTGTCAGACACACTGCTGACCCAAATTCGCAGGCTCTAATTCAAGTTAATCACAAGACAATGACATGAACCGAACAGCCAGGATGCACACTGATCATTAACTGTGGTATATATTGTATAGCACATTGGTCCACTGCAGCTAAGAACTTCACAGGCTATTATTAATGCTTAAAAGCAACAGTAAACAGGCCTAGTTTCAGCCCTTGAGTGCATCACACAAAACAGCTGTTTGGTTTGCTGGAAGTTATGTGATACTTTAATTACATGCCTACAGCAAAGGTGCTAATTGTGAATTCGCCCAGAGCTATCAGACACACAACACGTCCAATACAATGAACATTCAATCTGTTGTGTGGCACTTGCCCAGCTAAAATACTAATCTGAGCCAACACGGTTTGATAGAACTAAGAATTGTCTTTGGCCAATAGGTTCAGACATGTCTTTGAAGGGAATGTGCGATGTGGGACTCTGACTTACCCTCCCCACGCAATCAGTTTCTCACTTTACTGCCCAGTAAAGTTCAAGATGTGGAGATGGGTTTACTATCAAATAAACTGGTTGGACTTTAACCTGGTGTTGTGAGACTTCTTACAGTAAAGTTCAAAGCAGACCTGGAAAGAGATGCGGTGTCTTTTGCCTCTGTGCTCTATGGACTGTTTTCCGGGACACACATTGGGATAAACATCAAATCCTGCTGGAGGACCATCAATTCGGTTCACCAAGGAAGCTCTTTGGTCTGCCTGAAACATGTTGATGTTCCAGTGCAATGGGTTGTCGATGACTGAATATCGCAGACTGGCACATTCCAAGGTCCAGGACTACATGCTGAGAGACAGACTGAAGCTCGGGACAAGCCATGCTTGGCAGCACGGTGGTACAGTGGTTAACACTGCTGCCTCACAGTGCCAGGGACCCAGGTTCAATTCCTGGCTTGCATGACTATCTGTGTGGAGTTTGTACATTCTCCCTGTGTGTACAGGTGTTTTCTCCAGGTGCCTCGGTTTCCTCCCACACTCCAAAGATGTGCAGGTTAGGGTGGATTGGCCATGCTAAATTGTCCCTTAGTGTCCCAAGATGTACACGTTAGATGGGCGGGGTTATGAGAGGAGAGCTTGGGTGGGCTGTTCTTTCTGAGAATCAGTGCAGACTCGATGGGCCAAATAGCCTCTATCTATGCTGTAGGGATTCTTATGATTCTAGGCCACCACTAAGGCTCAATGAGAAAAGGCCACTACCTAAGGCCAGCCATGGTATACTGAGGGGCAGGAACCCAGGTAAAATCCTTTGGGCTGTATGTGCCAGAGAATGTTTGACTGACATGAAATGTAAATATAGCTTGTCACAATTAAGTGCAGTGAAGCACTTTGTGTACTGTATTGAAAGAAACTGATCTGTGTTGCATTTTATCAAATTTAAACAAATGGATGTATCTTTACTAATCCAATGAATAAAGTATACTCTTTGAAAAAAAATGTTTCCTGACAGAGCAAAAAGAAAAGTTGGAAGGAGAATCCTTCCCCAGATACATACAGCATTTGGGAGGCTTGGGAGCGAAGTCACCTCCCCAGCATCTCACTCACAGGTTCAATATTTTCTACACCAAAACCTTTCAGTGACTAACAGAGGATGTAGCACTTGTTTCCTGGTACTTATTCTCGACTCTCTCACCTGGCTGCTGTGGATGGTAGAGACCGGAGTGGATGCAGCTGAATGGCTTGGAGAGCTTGGCAGAGACTTGCATGATGTGGCAAAAAGGTGCTGTTTCTTAATAGCTGAGATCTTCTGTGCAACTGAAAGAAAAATAAAAGTGAGGTCTCTTGTAAAATTGCTGGTGAGAGGCTGCATTGTGTTAACACAGCACAGAGGGGCTCTGAAACCTAATTTATGCCAAATTGTCAAGAGATAACAGGAAGCCCATAACTCCAAGAGTCCAGATGCCAATTTTGTTGACAAAAATAGAGAGTCTCATACTTGGGTATAATGTCTTAAAGGATTCCAATGAAGATTGCTGAGAAAGAACAACACCTAGAACAGGGGACAGTTCCTTTTCACCAAAATTACTTCATATGTGTAAGAGACAATTTAAAAATTGAACAACATAAATAGGTTTTGATAAAAATAGTACAGTGTTTGACCCTTTCCCCCCAGCATTTCTGTTTAAAGCCTGTTCCTTTTCCTTAAAGTTGCTTGAATAGACTGTGGTTCAATGTCCTGGCCCAAGTACATTCCATGCAAGCAGCAAATTCCAATTCTTTATGAAACATTTTCAGCAACTGCAAGGCACAAACAGTTAAATTAAAGCCGGTTTTGGCAACTTGTTCCGAAATGGTCATTAGGTTGTTGGGGTGGAGGCCAGGAGGAGGCTGTTGTCCGTGTGTGGAAACAGACACTTACAGATAAAAAATAACTTAAAAGACGTAATTTTCTAATCAAAGATCTTAAAGCAGCCAAAATACAGTTGGGATCGTGCAAAACAGAAGTGGCAGTTGGGGAGTTGTTTATTCAGCCCATCAATCCCACTCTATCCAGAGTTTACACTTGATTATTCTATTATGGATTCTCTCTCACACCATTTGTTTAAAAACACTGAGGGCCCAGTGTTACCCCTTGGGATATTAGAAATGCGTAGTTAGCATAGTCAATTGAAATTTCTACTTCTTGTTTTAAACAGATGAACACAATGCTGAAGGGGGAAAACATCCCTCCAAAGCACCAACCAGGGGACAGAGGTGAACATTACAATTCAGCATTCCCAGTGCAAAGCTTCGCCTGATGGGAGTGCAATTTGGGATTCTGGGGATGGCAGTCAGAATGCCTGACTTGTGTGATCTTCCATTCTGCCTGACTTCCTGATAATACACGTCTTGTTATGCAAAAGGGCATGGGTTGAGATTGTGAGTATTACAAATTTAAATTTGCGCCAGGATTTTGAAACAGATCTCACTCAAAGTACAGTTACATCTCTGAGGAGGAGTAAAAGACAGCAATTACTGTTACATAAGAACATAAGAAATAGGAGCAGGAGTAGGCCATCTAGCCCTTCGAGCCTGCCCCGCCATTCAATAAGATCATGGCTGATCTGTCGCTGCTCAGTTCCACTTTCCCGCCCTCTCCCCATAACCCTTAATCCCCTCTCTTATCAAAAACCCATCAACCCGCGTCTTAAAAATATTTAGCGAGGCAGCCTCCACCACTTCAACGGGCAGAGAATTCCAGAGATTCACCACCCTTTGAGTGAAGAAGTTCCTCCTCAACTCCGTTCTAAACCGCCCCCCCTTTATCTTGAGGCTGTGCCCCCTAGTCCTACTGTCTTTTTTGAGCGGGAAGAGTCTCTCCACCTCTATCCTATCCATCCCATTCATCATCTTATACGTCTCAATGAGATCTCCCCTCATTCTTCTAAACTCTAACGAGTACAAGCCCAGTTTATTCAGCCTCTCCTCATAGCTCAACCCCCTCAACTCCGGTATCAGCCTAGTAAACCTCCACTGCACTCCCTCCAAGGCCAAAATATCTTTGCGCAGGTGCGGCGCCCAAAACTGCACACAGTACTCCAGCTGCGGCCTCACCAATGCCCTATACAGCTGCAGCAAGACCTCCCTACTTTTATATTCAATCCCCCTCGCTATAAAGGCCAGCATCCCATTCGCCTTCCTGACCACCTGCTGCACCTGCAGGCTGGGTTTTTGCGACTCATGCACAAGGACCCCCAGGTCCCTCTGTACCGTCGCCTGCTGCAGTTTTTCGCCCCGTAAGTAATAATCCTTCCTACCATTCTTCCTACCAAAGTGGACCACCTCACACTTGCCAACATTAAATTCCATTTGCCATTTCCTGGCCCATTCGCCCAGCCTATCTAGATCCTTCTGCAGACTCTCCACACCCTCCGCACAATTTGCTGTTGTTACCCAGAGACTTGAAAGCGCTTACCAGCAATCACACCTGATCTGGCTTAATATCCAAATATACTGACATTTTCTGGATCAGCTTGTCACCCACTCGGCTGCTGCACTGTTTCTGAAGCAGCTGCAGTGTGGGTGCTGGATTTAGCCTTCCTCCTCTAAGCCTTTCTGTTTCTATCTTTCTCACAGAATTAAGGTTTCCTGTCACAGGCACTCAACCACCCAAGATTCAACCAATAATTCTTAGCCCTTGTCTGCATGCTGCAGATTATCTCGTACAAAAATCCGCTGTTGGAAGTCAGCAGTCACTCAGCTCAAAAACAAATAGTAAAAGCTGAAACTGTACTTGTTCATTTCCATTTCAGCGAAGAAACGGTCACATGCCACACCAGCACATTCATGATCAACAGCCTGTCCGAGCAGTGAATTCACCCTCCTTTTACAAAGACTTACTGGACAAATAGACATTTCATTGTTTCAGCTTTCCCTACATCACAAAAGTCACTTCAACAACAACTCGTAGTTATTTTGCAGCTTTAACGGTAGCAAAACATTCCATGGTGTTTCACATAAGCATTATCATACAAAGCTTGACACCAAACCAAATAAGGCAATATTAGGTCAGATTACAAAAGCTTGGTCAAAGAGGTAAGTTTTAAGGATGGTCTTAAAGGAGGAGAGAGAGAGAGAAGGCAGGGGTTAACAGAAGGAATTCTAAAGTTTAGGGTCCAGGCAGCTGAAGGCAGTGATTAAATTCAGGGATGATCAAGAGGTGAGAATTGGAGGAACAGATATCTCAGAGTATTGTCAGAGGTTACAGAGTGAGGGAGGGACAAGACCATGGAGGGATTTAAAAACAAGGATGAAGATTTTAAAATGCAATGTTGCTGGACCGGGAACCACTGTTGGTCAGCGAGTTTGCAGGTAATGGGTGAATGGGGGCTTGGTATGAATCAGGATATTCAAAACTGAAGTGCTTTGCGATATCCTAAGGTTGTGAAAGGTGCTATATAAATGCAAGTCCTTTCCTTTTTTCTTCTGTCATCTCTTGAGGAGGCTCTGCTAGGCTGACACTTAGGTGGACTGTTAATTGTTCCAATTAAGTGTTAGCTAAAATCCTGCTTCAAGGACCTGTGAGCATTTACAAACCAGCCTGTATCAGTTTGTGTCATTAGACAGAAGATAGAACTCCTTCCCGATGAGATTAGAGATGAATTTGGAGCACTAGGGCAATGGTTTTGTGGCTACCACTTTGCCTGGAAAATCTTCCTCATCAATCAGTTCAAACTGAGCGTTCAGCCTGAATAACAGCAGTCAGCCAATGGCTGACAACAGTTGTTGCTGCCAGGCTGGGGAAAGACCCTGGTTAAACAGAGCCAGTTTACTGCAAAACACTGGGGGACAACTGGAGTATCAGAGAGCTGTGAAACTCAACAGGGTGAGAGACAGACCCCCCCCCAACACCTTCTGGGTAAAGGCACCAGTTCTGATGTGTTCAGGTATCAGTACTGGGTGAGTTGATCTCAGTTAGCAGGAAGTAGGGACACTACATTTGGCAAACGGAAGAGAAAAATCAGCTGGGGTTTCCATTCTTGATTATTATTCAATGGCCAATACTGAATGTGTGAACGTGAAGTGAGGATCGATCAGGCTCAGCTGTGATGCCATTCCTGGCCAATTAGCTTGCAGATAGACATGTGAAGAGATCCACTTATCAAACTATTTAAATTTTACAATACAGGAGGCCATCTGGCCTACAATAACTGTGCCAATCCTCTCCATCTCCTTTGGGAGAGGTTCTCAAGAGTGAATGACAGATTCGCTACTGGTGCTGGAGGAAAAGTTGGTACCTTCGTTAAACACTCGATCGACATTAAGTCCATACGTCGCACATGTCTCATAATACATGCAGCGTTTGAGGTCAGCGCAGAGTTTTCGTGCTCGAGCATCGTCAATGACTCGTGGATTGGTGGCACTGATTGCATCTGTAGGGGAGTGAAGAAATCTTTTAGATGGCAAATGCTGTATAATGGACAGGAACCTGTCAGAAGTGCCCCATTAGTAACTTTTGTTGCTGCAGTATACACATGTTAATTTCACATTTCTTACCAACCTCTATTGACGAACAGGCAAGACAATTATTTCAATTGTCGACAGGTCCAGATAACAGTCCAACATTTCATCAGTCAAAATACAAACATGCTGAAAGGAGAGTGTGGTTTGGCGGCAATGTCATTAGACTAGTAATCTAGAGGCCCAGGCTAATCCTCTGGGGAAATGGGTTCAAATCCCACCATGGCAGCTGGTGTAATTTAAATTCAATTAATTAATTTTTAAAATTACATTATTCAATAATTTGGGAATTGAAAACTAGTTGAGTAGTGACCATAATACTATCATTGATTGTTCACTAATGTCCTTTAGGTAAGGAAATCTGCCATCCTTACCCAGTCTGGCCTACATAGCTACAGAACTATGGATGCTCTGTCATTGAATATATTCAAGACTGAGTTCAAGAGATTTTTGGGCACTAAGAGAATTGAGGGAGAGGGTGGGAAAGTGAAGTCAAGATCAAAGGTCAGCCATGATCTTAGGTGGAGCAAGTTTGAGGGACCAGATGGCTTACTCCTATTTCTTATGTTCATTGCACCTTCACCTTCTGTAACACTCTTTCCCACAGGTTTGGAGCTTTTCAGCTCTCAGACTCCCCTTCTTAAACGTTTTTGCAAACCTAAACTTGGCATCATCTTGACATCAAGTTTCCTGTCTTCTTAGCTACTCTTCTCAACCCTGGTGGTGACCTTGTCATAGTACCTGGGGAGACAATGGCATAGCCACTGGACCAGTACTCCAGAGACCCAGGGTAATATTCTGGAAACCTGTGTGAAATATGAATTTAGTAAAAATTTGGAATTAAAAGTCTAAAGCTTGTTTATTAGTGTCGCAAGTAGGCTTACATTAACACTGCAATGAAGTTACTGTGAAAATCCCCTAGTCCCAACACTCCGGCGCCTGTTTGGGTGTACTGAGGGAGAATTTAGCATGGTTGATGCACCTAACCAGCATGTCTTTTAGACTGTGGGAGGCAACCGGAGCACCCAGACGAAACCTACACAGACACGGAGAGAACATGCAGATTCCGCATACACAGTGACCCAAGCCGGGAATCAAATTTGGCTCCCTGGCGCTGTGAGGCAGCAGTGCTAAACACTGAGCCATCAGGCTGCATGATGACCATGCATTGCAGATTGTTGCAAAAACCCATTAGTAATGTCCTTTAGAGAAGGGAATCTGCCATCCTTACTCCAGATCCATAGTAATGTGGTTAATTCTTAAATAAAAATGCCATCTTTATTCAAGGGCAATTAGGGATGAGCAATAAAATCAATGCCCACATCCCATGAATGGATAGGACAATGGATGCAAAATGTGTGGAGGCAGTTTAAATTTGGGTGTAAGCTCCTATGGATGAGCTAAATGTACACTGTCTTGGTCGGGCCCTATTAGTTCTGTGCATCGCACATCAGGAAGGATATATTTGGCTTTGGAGTCGGTGCAGAACAGATTTACTGGAATGATATGGAGACTAAAAGGGTTAAATTATGAGGACTAGTTACATAAGCTTGGTTGGTATCCCTTTGAGTTTAGAAAGCTGCGGGGTGATCTAATTGAGATGTCAAAAATGATAAAAGAGTTTGATACAGTCGGTAAACTATTTTCTATGATGTGGGAATCAAGCACAATATTAAAATCAGAGTGAGGCTATTTATGAAATTAGGAAGCGCTTCTTCATGCAGAGGTTCTTAAAAAGCTGGGAATCAATTCGATATTTAAGATCATGAGTGATAGATTCTGGTAGGTAGGGAATCAAAAGATACAGAATAAAGGTGGGTAGATAGTGTCAAAATACAAATCTGAATGAATGGCAGAAAAGGGCTTGTTCCTATGATGGGCTGAATGGCCCCTCATCTGTATTTGTTCTTGACCCTTCAGCTAGGTTTCCTAATATAAAAAAGGATAAAGAACACTATACGGATATTTCTCATACCTGCTGCTGATCACAGCTATGTTTCAGGGCTTTTGATGTGCTGCCAAGACACTGAAATACCACTTGACACTCAACATCCTTACATCATCACGTAATTTGATGTTGATTAAAGATCATCTTTACAAGCTTCCAGCCTGCAGCTTCTCTCGAGACAATAATATCTTCCCTCATGAATTGCAAATTTGTAATGAAAATTTATGAGCAAAGGACATATTTGAAGCTTCAACACCCCACAGTTTTCCCTGGATTTTCCTTCAGGGGGTGCGTTGAGAAATATAGGATATAAAATAAATTGTATTCTCAAGGGTTATGAAGATATTGATTTCTTTGTGACAGAGGTCAATTTTAGCCAAGTAAATTCATGCTTTATTTTTCACAGGTTCTTTGCCAATCACAAAGCTAGAATTGAAAGGCCTTTTGGAGCTGGGGGAAGGGAGAAAATTGGAGGAAGAGAAACAAAGGGAAAATAGAATCCATTCGAGCCACTGGCTGACCAGGGGGACACACAGCAATGGCTCATTGTTGAAAAGTTCACAAGCAACACCATTTGTCTGATATTTCCAGCCGATATTGGGTGTGTAAAATACAACTTATGAAAAGCACGGGAAAAAAAATACAGGTTAAGTTGAAAAGAATGTGACGGCGGACATTTCAGTGACAACAGTATTTAATTGGCTGTAAAGTGCTTTGAGGTGGTGAAAGGCACTATTTAAATGCAAGTTAAATGCATGCTGACAAATGTGCAGGCATTGGCGTGGAATTTCAGAATGGCTGAGTGTCTGTGTCAGGCAACACTCATTGTGCAGACTGGCATGTGACAAATGATCACTTAAGTGGAGCACTGTATGGCAGAGAACAGTCTTGCAGGCAAACAGCCAATGCCTTGAAGAGGCTGCTAAACAAAGGAGAGAAAAAATAGGCTGAAATCTTTTTTTTGGTCTACTACTCCATCTCGAGATTCCTCTTGCTGGGCTTGCATTGCCAAACCATAGCATGTATCTCAATTGAACAGTCCATTTGGCTGAGAAAATGTCTACTATCAGGTTGCCAGTATTTTTAGACTCTCGCAGAATTTGATATAATAAGCAAAACCACAAGTGTGAACAAAGCACTCAAGTCACAGATATCTCAGTCCTGATTTTGTGCATGAGCAGGTGAGTAGGTGGGTTCATTCAAAAATGCTGGATATATTCAGAGGGTCAGGCACTATCTATTCAGTTAGGTCAAAAGTCATTGACCTGAAGCATTAACTCTTGTTTCTTTGTCCACAGAGGCTGCCTGAGCTGCTGAGTGTTTCCAGCAGCTGCAGTATTTTGCTTTTGCACTCACCACAGCAGAAAGCAGGCCTCATTTTAACTCATTAACACATTGTCGGTTCACTCCCCACCCAGATAAGTAGGAGGGAGCTGTCCACATGCAGGTAGGTGAAGAGGAATGAGACTTTGAGAGGCAGTCTTGTGGGAAGGCAGAGGCCAGGGGAGCTTTTGATGCAGGGCCTGGACTCTTGCTGTGCCTGGTCACACAAAGAGAATTAAAATAAACTTGTCTTAAAATGGCCTCTTCTGGTCCCAGATCCTTTCTCACTCAACTTGCCTTAATGGTAAAATTGCAGTAACCTTCCAGCTCAGAAAATTGAATATCAAAATAGCAGTTAAGACTTAATGATATAATTGACAGATATAGATTGCAATCCAGTGAGGCTTTGGGAGCAGGAACACAAGACTTTGAAATGTTTGATTTTGTATGTTGCGGTGGAAGACATCTCTTGCTTCTCCCAGCCAGTCCGCCATCAGTACAGAAACTTCCCCCTCACCCTAATTTCAATAAATAGCAACCAGCAGCACAGAGACACAAAAACTACTCTTGGTCAGCTTGAAGAGTTGGGAGGTATGGAACAGTGCTGGCCATCTCACTTACCCTGTGACCCCACCACTATCACAGCAATCTCAGCTGCGTTCCGGTAGCTTGTGAGCCTGGTGTAATAATTGAAAATGGTTTCAAAGCTCTTTTCGTTTTCCAGGCTGAAGACAAATATAACAGCATCTACCCACGTTGAGAACTGTAGGGAAAAAGATGGAAGAAGGTAAATATATCAGCTGACTTTCAAACCAAGGCAAATAGTTAATTTGAAAATCGATGATGCTGGTGGTGGGGGGAGAGCGGTTCTTAAAATGAGCACATTTCTTTGATTCCATTCAATGCTTGAAAAAGAACGTAAAAGAATAATACGGAAAGGGTTGGCAAGTGGGATTAATGTTGATTACTCCAGTGAATGAGCTAGCACCAGCAAAAGTGCTTCTTTTCAGCTGTGATTTCTGTGAAATGAGTATAAAGTTGGACAGGTTTCCACCTCCTGATCGTGAGTCCATAATGACCAATGGAAGCATACCTGTGTATGTCAGGGGAAAATATGCTCCAGCTTAGCTACAATGCCCCGTGTGGTCAAATAGTCTGTTTATGGACATGTGAAACAAGGCACTTCTGATAAGTTAGTGAATACCCATTGAACTGTCTCCCATGGCAGGATAATTGGAAAAGGATAACATTCATGGGTGACTGGAAGCTATGGGTGAGGGAAAATGCATTCTGTTATTTGTGTGTGTAGAACATGCTTGTGGCCAGTGTTGCTACAACTGGATAGAAGTACATAGGGGGCAATGGCAGGAACAAGTCACGGAATCAGTCTCTGAAAAAAACACTTAAACATAAAACTATAGAACCAAAGAACTTCTATAGTGCAGATGGAAGCTATTCAGCCCGTTGAGTCTGCATGGACTCTGAAAGAGCATTTTACCCAGCCCCCAGCCCCACTTACACACCCCCAACCTCCATCGAACCTGCACATCTTTGGACACTAAGGGGCAATTTAGCACGGCCAATCCACCCTAACCTGCACGTCTTTGGACACTAAGGGACAATTTAGCATGGCCAATCCACCCTAACCTGCACATCTTTGGACACTAAGGGACAATTTAGCATGGCCAATCCACCCTAACCTACACGTCTTTGGACACTAAGGGACAATTTAGCATGGCCAATCCACCTAACCTACACATCTTTGGACTGTGAGAGGAAACCGAAGCACCCGGAGGAAATCCACGCAGGCATGGGGAGAATGTGCAAACTCCACACAGATAGTTACATAAGGCCAGAATCAAACCTGGGTCCCTGGCGCTGAGAGGCAGCAGTGCTAACCACTGTGCCACCGAAAGAGGGGAACCTGAAGCCAGAAGAGGAAAGTGGTGTAGTTGTTTCAGATCTGCTGTTGTGCTGGAGGAAGGTCAGGAATGTTGATGGTGTACTGGAGTGAAGAGACTGCTATAAACCTAGGTATGGCGACCCCATACCTTACTGTGTTCCAACTGGTGCTAGGCAACAGTTGGCTTTGTAATGTTGGATAGGGAGGTGAAAACAGAGTGAACAGCAGCTTTCCAATGGGCCCAATGGCCTCCCTACTGTCATATTCTATAATAGAGATGGCAGGGATGGAGGAACAAAGGGGTCAGAGGGAGAATGACTCAACTTCAGTGGCTCTCCTATTTGGTGCTGCTGGTGTAAAAAGCAGATGAGCAGGAAGCAATTGCTATTTGATGAAATCTTTTGGTCGATCAGTCTCAATCATTTGTTGGCACCATGACAGATTGGGGTTGAGCAAAGTGAGCTTCAGTTTCAGGCTATCTCTGAAATTTACCATGCATAGGAAGGTCTCCACACAGCTCATAATATAATAAATCAAATTGTTGTACATAAGTAATAATATGTGCAACAACTGATTTTTTAACTATTATGCTATGCTATGATATTTTGCCAATTGTTTAAAGGCAGAGTGCTTTTATTATGGAAAATGGATATTATAAAAGTGGAGCACAGCCCATCAATCAGCACTACATTAATGTAATAGCTTATTATGCCCATGGGAATTTAGAGGCAGACAAGTTCAAATGTTTAATGGCATTTAAAATTTTAATATTTCCTCTATTCAAACTGCTGAAGAGAAAAAAGGTTTGAAATAGTTTAGAAAAAAATTTTTTCTTCCCAGAGACAGAGAAACAAAGTGGGCGAGAAATTCATCAGGAACCTTACGTTTTTGCTTTAAATTATCGTGGGGTCAGGAAATGATATTTAGATCCAGCAACAACATTGGAGAATTCAGCTATCCTCAGTTCTGCTCCTCCTGGCTTGAGGCCTTCTCCAGCCTGGCACCACCCCCACCCCCAATGACTTCCAGGACCAGCTCGACAACTCTGCTGAATCCAGCCAGGACCCGACCAACAAGCTGCAACAGGACCCACTGATTGGCTGCCGCAGCTTCTCTGATGAATGCAAATGAAGCATGAGGGCTAATTTCCATAACGCTTCAGGCTGACACTTTTGTTTGAATCATGCCTCCCTCCAACTGCCCATTTTATGTTGGGATTTCTGAAGCTCATTTCTCCTCCAGTGTGTTTGAAAACTACTCTTTACAATTTGATTCAGTTCAACGTCTCATATTCCACCCAACTGCCTGTAATTTTCTGCTCTTGTAGAATACCTACAGTGTACCTTGAATACCTTGAGGATGAGAAAGGGGACCTAGTGGTAGGGGATGGGGATATGGCTAAGGTCTTGAATAACTTTTTTGTTTCTGTCTTCACGGAGGAGGACGTGAATAATTTGCCGGGTGTTAACGATGGAAAGGTGGTAGGACTGGAGGGTCTTAATGACATTACTGTTACTAGAGAGGCGGTGCTCGACAGACTGGAGGGGCTGATTGTGGACAAGTCTCCAGGACCGGATGGAATGCATCCGAGGGTTCTGAAAGAAATGGCGGAGGTGATAGTGGATGCCTTGGTGGTTATTTTCCAAACGTCGCTGGATTCCGGGGAAGTGCCGGAAGATTGGAAAACGGCTAATGTTACGCCGTTGTTTAAGAAGGGTGCCAGGCAAAAGGCGAGGAATTATAGGCCGGTCAGTTTAACGTCTGTGGTAGGTAAAATGTTAGAATCTGTCATTAAGGAGGAAATTGCGAGGCACCTTGAAGGGAATTGCTTGATAGAGCAGACGCAGCACGGTTTCATTAAAGGGAAGTCGTGTCTGACAAATTTACTGGAGTTCTATGAGGATGTGTCTAGGGCGGTGGATAGAGGAGAGCCGGTGGATGTGGTCTTTCTAGATTTTCAGAAGGCGTTTGACAAAGTACCTCACAAGAGGTTATTGCAGAAGGTCGAGGGACATGGAGTTGGGGGTAGGGTGTTAGCGTGGATAGAGGATTGGCTGTCAAATAGGAGGCAGAGAGTGGGGGTCAACGGGTGCTATTCGGATTGGCGGATGGTGACTAGTGGAGTGCCCCAGGGGTCGGTGCTGGGGCCTCAGCTTTTTACCATTTATATAGATGATCTGGAGGAGGGAACCGAGTGTAGGGTGTCGAAATTTGCTGATGACACCAAGATTGGGGGAACGGCAAATTGTGCGGAGGGTGTGGAGAGTCTGCAGAAGGATCTAGATAGGCTGGGTGAATGGGCCAGGAAATGGCAAATGGAATTTAATGTTGGCAAGTGTGAGGTGGTCCACTTTGGTAGGAAGAATGGTAGGAAGGACTATTACTTATGGGGCGAAAAACTGCAGCAGGCGACAGTGCAGAGGGACCTCGGGGTCCTTGTGCATGAGTCGCAAAAACCCAGCTTGCAGGTGCAGCAGGTGGTCAGGAAGGCGAATGGGATGCTGGCCTTCATAGCGAGGGGGATTGAATATAAAAGTAGGGAGGTCTTGCTGCAGCTGTATAGGGCATTGGTGAGGCCGCAGCTGGAGTACTGTGTGCAGTTTTGGGCGCCGCACCTGCGCAAAGATATTTTGGCCTTGGAGGGAGTGCAGCGGAGGTTTACTAGGCTGATACCGGAGTTGAGGGGGTTGAGCTATGAGAAGAGGCTGAATAAACTGGGCTTGTACTCGTTAGAGTTTAGAAGAATGAGGGGAGATCTCATTGAGACGTATAAGATGATGAATGGGATGGATAGGATAGAGGTGGAGAGACTCTTCCCGCTCAAAAAAGACAGGAGGACTAGGGGGCACAGCCTCAAGATAAAAGGGGAGCAGTTTAGAACGGAGTTGAGGAGGAACTTCTTCACTCAAAGGGTGGTGAATCTCTGGAATTCTCTGCCCGTTGAAGTGGTGGAGGCTGCCTCGCTAAATATTTTTAAGACGCAGGTTGATGGGTTTTTGATAAGAGAGGGGATTAAGGGTTATGGGGAGAGGGCGGGAAAGTGGAACTGAGCAGCGACAGATCAGCCATGATCTTATTGAATGGCAGGGCAGGCTCGAAGGGCTAGATGGCCTACTCCTGCTCCTATTTCTTATGTTCTTATGTGCAGAAGGAGGCCATTTGGCCCATTGAATCTGCACTGACTCCCTGGCAGAGCATCCCAATTAACCTACACATCTTGGGACAGTCAGGGACAATTTAGCATGACTAACGTACCTAACCTGCACATCATTTGGACTGTGGTGGAAAACCAGAGCACCCAGAGGAAACCCACACAGACATGGGAGAATGTGCAAACTCCACATGGACAGGACTTGGGTTTAGGAGAACAGGCACCAGCACTACTTGGTACCAAATAATAACTTTGAGGTGGGGCAGGCTATAAACAAGCAAATAATTGATGCGTGCAGAAACGGAACAGTGATAATTATGGGGGATTTTAATTTGCATATTGATTGGATGACCCAAGTCAGACACGGTGGGCTTGAGGAAGAGTTCTTGGAATGCTGTCGGGATAGTTTCCTTGAACAGTATGTGATGGAACCTACGAGGGAGCGAGCTATCTTAGATCTGGTACTGTGTAACGAGGCAGGTAGAATTAGGGATCTTCTTGTGAGGGATCCTCTTGGGACAAGTGATCACTGTATGGTTGAATTTCTGATGCAGATGGAGGATAAGAAAGCAGGGTCCCGAACCTGTGTCCTCTGTTTGAACAGAGGGGAGTACGATAGGATGAGAGCGGAATTGGCGAATGTAGATTGGGGGCGCAGATTGGTTGGTAGGACGGCTGAGGAACAGTGGAGGATTTTTAAGGAGTTTTTTTTCAGTATTCAGCAGAAATATATTCCGATGGTAAAGAAGGACTGTAGGAGAAGGGATAACCAGCCGTGGTTATTGAAGGAAATAAAGGAGAGTATTAAATTAAAAGCTGATGCATTCAGAGCAGCTAAAAATAGTGGGCGATTAGAAGATTGGGGAAGATTTAAAAATCAACAAAGAATGACTAAGAAGGTGATAAAGAAAGGAAAGATAGAGTATGAGACTAAACTAGCTTGAAATATAAAAAATGACAGTAAATGTTTTTACAAATATATAAAGAGGAGGAGGCTGGCTAGAGTGAATGTTGGACCCTTGGAGGATGAGAGGGGGAATTTAGCGGTGGGTAATGAGGAAATGGCTGCAGCTTTAAATAAGTTTTTTGCCTCGGTCTTCACGGAGGAGGACATGAATAGTTTGCCGGATATTAAAGATAGAAGGATGGAAGGAGATGAGGTCCTTAATGCAATTACTGTCACTAGAGAGGTAGTGTTTGATAGACTAATGGGACTGAAGGTAGACAAGTCCCCAGGACCGGATGGAATGCATCCCAGGGTTCTGAAAGAAATGGCAGAAGTAATAGCAGATGCCTTAGTAATTATTTATCAAAATTCGCTGGACTCCGGGGAAGTGCCGGAAGATTGGAAAACGGCTAATGTTATGCCACTGTTTAAAAAAGGTGGCAGACAAAAGGCAGGGAATTATAGGCCGGTTAGTTTAACGTCTGTAGTTGGAAAAATGCTAGAATCAAAGAAGAAATAGCAAGGCACTTAGAAAAGAATGGTTTGATCGAGCAGACGCAGCACGGATTTGTTAAGGGGAAGTCGTGTTTAACAAATTTATTGGACTTCTATCAGGATGTGACTAGTGCGGTAGACAGAGGGGAACCGGTGGATGTGGTGTTTGATAAGGTGCCTCACAAAAGGTTGCTGCAAAGGGTTAGGGTGCATGGAGTTGGGAGTAAGGTGTTAGCGTGGATAGAGGATTGGCTGTCTAATAGGAAGCAGAGAGTTGGAATCAATGGGTGCTATTCTGGTTGGCAGTTGGTGACTAGTGGAGTGCCGCAGGGATCGGTACTGGGGCCTCAACTGTTTACCATTTATATAGATGATCTGGAGGAGGGGGCTGAGTGTAGGGTAACGAAATTTGCTGATGACACGATGATGAGTGGAAAAGCAAATTGTGTGGAGGGTGTGGAAAGTCTACAGAGAGATCTGGATAGGCTGAGTAAGTGGGTGAGGACCTGGCAGATGGAGTATAATGTTAGCAAATATGAGGTTATCCACTTTGGTAGAAATAATAGTAGGAGGAATTATTATTTAAAAGGTGAAAAGCTGTAGCATGCTACGGTGCAGAGGGACCTGGGGCTCCTTGTGCACAAATCGCAAAAACCCAGTCTGCAGGTGCAGCAGGTGGTCAGGAAGGCGAATGGGATGCTGGCCTTTATAGCGAGGGGGATAGAATATAAAAGTAGGGAGGTCTTGCTGCAACTGTACAGGGTACTGGTGAGGCCGCAGCTGGAGTACTGTGTGCAGTTTTGGTCACCGCACTTGCGCAAGGATATTTTGGCCTTGGAGGGAGTGCAGAGGAGGTTCACTAGGCTGATACCGGAGATGAGGGGGTTAGCCTATGAAGAGAGACTAAATAGATTGGGTCTGTACTCGTTGGAGTTTAGAAGGATGAGGGGGGATCTTATTGAGACGTATAAGATAATGAAGGGGATGGATAGGGTAGAGGTGGAGAGATTCTTCCCGCTTAGAAAGGACAGCAGGACTAGAGGGCACAGCCTCAAGAAAAGGGGGGTTCAGTTTAGATTGGAGTTGAGGAGGAACTTCTTCACTCAAAGGGTGGTGAATCTCTGGAATTCTCTGCCCGTTGAAGTGGTGGAGGCTGCCTCGCTAAATATATTTAAGTCACGGGTAGATAGGTTTTTGATAGACAGGGGAATTAAGGGGAGAAAGCGGGAAAGTGGAACTGATCCACTTCAGATCAGCCATGATCTCATGGAATGGCGGGGCAGGTTCGAAGGGCTAGATGGCCGACTCCTGCTCCTATTTCTTATGTTCTTATGTCGAAGTGGCCATTTCTCATGTGTGAACTTAGAAAGGGAGTGTTGCAGGCTATTCAACAGCACTGGATCACAGGCAAGATATGCACTAGAATTCTACCTTCCCACCCACCACAGAATTGGAGCGGACAATGGAAACGTCTGTTGTCTTCAGGCGGGAATTCCCAGTCTCACTCGAGCAAGACCGTAAAATCCCACCCAAGGACTCTGTTCTCTCCTGCCATCCAGCAAGTACAGAATTTCCAGCAGAGGATCTTGTGATGGCTCTTGCTGAGATGAATCATCTCTCCTTCAAAACTTCTGCCTTCTGGCTGAGAGTAACCATTGATTAAAAAATACTTGCATTTCTAAAGCATTTTTTCACAACCACTGGACATCTCAAAATGTTGTACAACCAATGAAGTACTTCTGAAGTGAACCGTGGTCACTGTTGTAATATAGGCAGCAACAAATTCCCACAAACAGAAATGTGATAATGATTAGAAAATCTGTTTGTTGTTTTGGTGGTTGAGGGATAAATATTTGCCAAGGCACTGGGGAGAACTATAATAATAAATGGTTTATTGTCTCATCTGAAAGAGACACCTCCAACAGTGCAGCATTCCCTCAGCACGACATTGGAGTGTTAATCTTGATTTTTGTGCTCAAGTCCTGGAGTTGGACCTTGTGACTTGAAGACAAGAGTGCTACCAACTGAGCCATAGCAGGTGTTGCAAAAATAAATAGTGACTGTGTGCCAGGTCATTCTGCTCAGCTTTACATCATAGAGATCACGATACAAATTTAAAAGTCTGATATTCCTTATTGTCGGGTTTATTTTTACAGCTTGCCTCACGTTGTCATGGCAATGCAAATTAAGCTCTGCATCTCAATGAAAATGGGAGACAATTTGCTTTTGAAATGGAAACTCTCAGACAGCCTCAGAAGCTTAGTGATTAAAACTGTTGTGTGTATAATGACTCCAGGAAACCCTACTTATGTCAGAATTATGCCATTTTCATGGGATGCAGATTATAGGATGGTTCATCCCACCTTCCTGTAGATCAAAATGCCTCAGTTAAACATTTACCTGTGCATCTGGAGGACCTCCTTCATCCCTGATCAGCAGCAAGTGGCTCTGACCATTGACATTGATTTCCTTCTTGTACCGACCACCTGGCAGAAACACAATGGGGGACGTTAGCAACTGAGACAAATAAATATTTTAATGTTTCAAGTTTTTTATCTAATAAGCATGGAACACTTGGTCCAATGGCTTATAGTCTAAGTCCACTAGTTATACTCAAGAACCAAGGTTAGATAGCTCCTAAAACTAGTCACTATGTCACCTTCGAGTCTGTTTCGGCTCTGTAATGGTGTCAGCCAGTGGACGGCACTCTCACCATCGAATCAAGTGATTGTGGGTTCCACGTAGGGGCAGGATATCATAGTGGTTATGTTAGTAGATTATTAACAGGGAGCTCCAACAAGTTCAAATCCTATCACAACAGCTAGGGCATTTAAATTCAATTAAGTAAATCTAAATCATAAAAACCCATCTGGTTTTCTCATGCCGTTTTGAGGAAGGTAATCTATAGCATATTCATGACTTCAGATTTACAGCCGACTCTTGAATGCCCTCCAAAATGACCCATCAAGCCAATCAGCTCACTTTGCATGGGTAATAAATACCAAGTTGTCCAGCAGTGCCCATAATAATAAGTCATTTTTAAAAAGCACCAGGCTTTGAGCTCATAATGCAGGCTGAGGGGGTGCTGTACTTGGGGGGAGGGGGAGGGGGGCTTGTAATGAAGGAGTGCTGCACTGCAGGAGGTGCCATCTTTCAGATGAGACATGGGAGTTCTGGGAAAGTTTGTAGTTTGCTTTTATAGTGCAGGTTGCAGTGGTTGCTGGTTAAGTGTTTTATTTTTACCTGTATATAAGTTGGATGGTTCCTAAACCCAAGACGCGACACTTGTAGTGTCTTCCACCCTTCCACCTCTTCTAACCTAAAGGGGGTGAGTGAATATCAGGCAAGCTCTTTCTTTCTTTTTCTTGTTTTATACCGCAAGTTGTCTAGAGGGGATGGCAGGAAAGGCAGTGCAATGTTCCTCCTGCAGGATGTTTGAGGTGAGGGACGCCATCAGTGTCCCTGCTGATTTCACCTGTGGGAAGTGCGCCCATCTCCAGCTCCTCAAAAACCACGTTAGGGAACTGGAGCTGGAATAGGATAAACTTCAGATCATTCGGGAGGCAGAGGTGGTCATAGATAGAAGCTTCAGGGATGCAGTTACTCTGAAGAATGAAGAAAGATGGGTGATGGTGAGAGGGGCTGGGAGGAAGCAGTCAGTGCAGGAATCCCCTGTGGTTGTTTCCCTCGGCAACAAGTATACCGCTTTGGATACTGTTGAGGGGGACGACCTACCAGTGGTAAACTGCGGTGATCGGATCTCCAGCACTGAGTCTGTCCCTGTGCCTCAGAAGGGAAGGAGGGGGAGCAGGAGACCAATAGTTATTGGGGACTTGATAGTTAGAGGGACAGATAGGAGATTCTGTGGCAGCGAAAGAGACTCACAGATGGTATGCCGCCTCCCAGGTGCCAGGGTCCATGATGTCTCAGACTGTGTTTTCAGGATCCTTAAGGGGGAGGGGGAACAGTCACAAGTCGTGGTACACATCGGTACCAATGATGTAAGTAAGAGAAGGGATGGGGATTTAAAACAGGAATTTAGGAAGCTCGGGTGGAAGCTGAGAGCCAGGACAAAGCATGTTGTCTTTTCTGGTTTGTTGCTGGTGCCATGCCCTAGTGAGTTGAGGAACAGGGAGAGAGTGCAGATAAACACGTGGCTGCGGGGATGGTGTAGGAGAGAGGGTTTCATTTACTTGGATAATTGGAGCACATTTTGGGGAAGGTGGGACCTGTACAAACAGGACAGTTTGCACCTGAACCAGAGGGGCAGTAATATCCTGGGAGGTATATTTGCTACGGCTCTTGGGGGGGAGAGGGGGGGTTTACACTAATCTATCAGGGGGATGGGAAAATGAGCTGTAGTCCAGAAGCCAGTGTTGAGTGTAGTGAGGTACTGAGGAGGGTATCACGGTCACAGGAGTGTACAGGCAGACAGGATGGTGGGTTGAAGTGTATCTACCTCAATGCAAAGAGCATCAGGAATAAGGTAGGTGAACTTGGAGCGTGGATTGGTACTTGGGACTATGATGTTGTGGCCATTACGGAGACATGGTTAGAACAGGGACAGGAATGATTGTTGGCAGTTCTGGGGTATAGATGTTTCAGTAAGAATAGGGAAGGTGGTAAAAGAGGTGGAGGAGTAGCATTGTTAATCAAGGATAGTTTAACGGCTGCTGAAAGGCATTTTGAGAGGGATCGGCCTACTGAGGTAATATGGGCTAAAATTAGAACATAGAAAAGGATCAGTCACATTGTTAGGAGTTTTCTATAGACCTCCAAATAGTAATAGAGATGTGGAGGAAGAAATTGCAAAGCAGATTATGGATAGGTGTGGAGGTCACAGGGTAGTTGTCATGGGTGACTTCAACTTTCCAAATATTGATTGGAACCTTCATAGGTTGAATAGTTCAGATGCAACACTTTTTGTACAGTGTGTGCATGAGGGTTTCCTGATACAATATGTGGATAAGCCGACAAGAGGTGGGGCCACATTGGACTTGGTACTGGGTAATGAACCGGGCCAAGTGTTAGATTTCTTTGTGGGAGAGCACTTTGGAGATAGTGACCACAATTCAGTGTCTTTCATTATTGCAATGGAGAGGGATAAGCTCACACAGCAGGGCAAGGTTTATAATTGGGGCAGAGATAATTATAATGCAATTAGGCAAGAAACAGGGGGCATAAAATGGGAACAGAAACTGTCAGGTATGGGCACAAATGAAAAGTGGAGCTTGTTCAAGGAACAAATACTGCGTGTCCTTGATAGGTATGTCCCTGACAGGCAGGGAGGAAATGGCCGAGTGAGGGAATCATGGTTCACAAAGGAGGCTGAATGTCTTGTCAAGAGGAAAAAGGAAGCGTATGTAAGAATGAAAAAACAAGGTTCAATTGGGTCGCTTGAGGATTACAAGGTAGCTAGGAATGAGTTAAAAAAAGGGCTTAGGAGAGCTAGGAGGGGGCATGAGAAGTCCTTGGCAGATTGGATCAAGGAAAACCGAAAGGCTTTTTACTCTTACGGTGAGAAATAAAAGAATGATCAGGGTGAGGTTAGGGCCAGTCAAGGATAGTAGTGGGGACTTGGGCATGGAGTCAGAAGAGATGGGTGAGGCGTTGAATGAATACTTTCCTTCAGGACAGGGGCCATGTTTTTGAGGATGAGTGTGTGATACAGGTTGATAGGATGGAGGAGGTAGATGTTCTGAGGGAAGATGTATTAGCAATTTTGAAAAACCTGAGGGTCAATAAGTCCCCTGGGCCTGATGGGATCTACTCTAGGATTCTTTGGGAGGCAAGGGATGAGATTGCAGAGCCTTTGGCTTTGATCTTTGGGTCCTCACTGTCCAAGGGGATAGTCATGATGTGGAGATGCCGGTATTGGATTGGGGTAAACAGTAAGAAGTCTCACAATACCAGGCTAAAGTCCAACAGGTTTATTTGGTAGCAAACGCCACTAGCTTTCGGGGCTCTGCCATTTTGTCTGGTGAGCGGGGAGTTCTGATCACAAACAGGACATATAAAGGCACACACTCAGTTTACAGAACACTGATTAGAACGTGAGTCTTTACAGCTAATCAAGTTTTAAAGATTCAGACAATGTGAGTGGAGAGAGCATTAAGCATAGGTTAAAGAGAGTATTGTCTCCAGAAGGACAGTAAGTGAAATGTTGCAAGTTCAGGCAAGTCATGGGGGTTACAAATAGTGTGCCATGAGCCCAAGATCCCGGTTGAGGCTGTTCTCGTGTGTGCGGAACTTGGCTATCAGTTTCTGCTCAGCGACTCTGCGCTGTCATATGTCGTGAAGGCTGCCTTGGAGAACGTTTACCCGAAAATCAGAGGCCGAGTGCCCGTGACCGCTGAAGTGTTCGCCAACAGGAAGGGAACAGTCTTGCCTGGTGATTGTCAAGCGGTGTTCATTCATCTGTTGTCATCATGTCTGCATGGTCTCCCCAATGTACCATGCCTCATCTCTTTAACCTGTGCTTAATGCTATCTCCACTCACACTGTCTGCACCTTTAAGATTTGATTAGCTGTAAAGACTTGCATTCTAATCAGTATTCTGTAAACTGAGTGTGTGCCTTTATATGTCCTGTTTGTGGTCAGAACTCCCACTTACCAGACGAAAGGGCAGAGCCCTGAAAGCTAGTGGCGTTTGCTATCAAATAAACATGTTATTTAACCTGGTGTTGTGAGACTTCTTACATGGGGATTGTGCCAGAGGACTGGAGAGTGGCAAATGTTGTTTCTCTGTTCAAGAAAGGAAATAGGAATGACCCTGGTAATTATAGGCCGGTTAGTCTTACTTCGGTGGTCGGTAAGTTAATGGAAAAGGTCCTGAGGGATAGGATTTATGACCATTTGGAAAGATGCAGCTTAATCAGGGATAGTCAGCACGGATTCGTGAGGGGTAAGTCCTGCCTCACAAATTTGATTGAATTCTTTGAGGAGGTAACTAAGTGTGTAGACGAAGGTAGAGCAGTTGATGTCGTATACATGGATTTTAGTAAGGTGTTTGATAAGGTTCCCCATGGTAGGCTCATGAAGAAAGTAAGGAGATGTGGGATAGAAGGAAATTTGGCCGCTTGGATAAGTAACTGGCTCTCTGAAAGAAGACAGAGGGTGGTGATGGAGGGAAAATTTTCAGACTGGAGGCCAGTTACCAGCGGTGTACCACAGGGATCAGTGCTGGGTCCTCTGCTATTTGTCATTCTTATCAAAGAGGAGGGGGCTGAAGGGTGGGTTAGTAAATTTGCTGATGACACCAAGATTGGTGGAGTAGTGGATGAGGTGGAGGGCTCTTGCAGGCTGCAAAGAGACATTAATAGGGTGCAGAACTGGGCCAAAAAGTGGCAGATGGAGTTTAACCCTGATAAGTGCGAGGTGATTCATTTTGATAGGAGAAACTTGAATACGAATTTCAGAGTCAACAGCAGGGTTCTGAGGAATGTGGAGGAACAGAGAGATCTTGGGGTTCACATCCACAGAACTCTGAAGGTTGCCACTCAAGTGGATAGAGCTGTGAAGAAGGCTTATAGTGTGTTAGTGTTTATTAACAGGAGGTTTGAGTTTAAGAGCCGTGGGGTTATTCTGCAACTATACAGGACCTTGGTGAGACCACATTTGGAATATTGTGTGCAGTTCTGGTGACCTCACTATAAGAAGGATGTGGAAGCATTGGAGAGAGCGCAGAGGAGATTTACCAGGATGCTGCCTGGTTTGGAGGGTAGGTCTTATGAGGAAAGGTTGAGGGAGCTGGGGCTTTTCTCTTTAGACTGGAGGAGGATGAGAGGCGACTTAATAGAGGGTTATAAGATGATGAGGGGGATAGATAGAGTGGACGTTCAGAGACTATATCCTTGGGTGGATGTAGCTGTTACTAGGGGGCATAACTATAAGGTTCATGGTGGGAGATATAGGAGGGATGTCCAAGGTAGATTCTTCACTCAGTGGTTGGGGTGTGGAATAGACTGCCTGCTGTGATAGTGGAGTCAGACACTTTAGGAACCTTCAAGCGGTTATTGGATAGGCACATGGAGCACACCAGAATGATAGGGAATGATAGGAAGTGGGATGGCTTAATCTTGGTTTTGGACAAAGCTCAGCACAACATCGAGGGCTGAAGGGCTTGCATTGTGCTGTACTGTTCTATGTTCTATTAAATTAAGGCTCCATCTGACAGTTTAGGTGGACAGAAAAGATCCTGTGTCACTGTTTGAACAGCAGAAGGAATTTTCCCGTGTCCAAGCCAAAATTTATCCTTCAACTTTGCTTGTCTCCTTAAGGGGCTGTCTCTTGCTTGGGTATAGGCTCCAATAGCCCTCTGCTACCTTGCTCAAGTGGCCAGCCTTGACATGTAAATTTCGAAAGCCAGTCTTGGGAAGCTGTTTGACCATGAGGAACATGCCCACTCCTCACCTCATCGAACATAAGCACATGAAGATTTTGCCGCTGCAGTCAGGGCTGAGATCCCTGACTCTGACAAAGGATTATCCATCATCTAGCTTTGAAACATTGTCTCTATTCTCTCCCCACAGGTGCTGTCAGACTGGCTGAGATTTTCCAGCATTTTCTGTTTTTGTCCCTGACTAATGGTTGCCCTCTCCACTGACAATAATTGTACTACATCACTCAAGGTCCAGTGAGCACAGTACACACCAACCTAGGTCCATCCTGATTGGTGTAGGTAAATATCACACAAAGCAGTACATTTACCCACCAAGCTAGGCCCTCATCCTCACTCTGATGTACAATTTTATATCGATAGTTTCCATTAAATGACTGTGAAATTATCTGCAGTATCAAACATAAAGGTTTGCAAACAGACTGCAGAGTCTTCCTTTTTGAAACAGTCATATTGACGTTCTCCGTCTCAGGATCAGAGCTAATTAACAAACACTGCTCTCTGAGAATAGCAATTGATATTAACATGTACATTTAATGAAGAAAAGCTTCACTTTCTGAAGTGTTTCATGGAAGTATTATCCAAAGAATGGTCATCAAGCCAAGGAGATATTTAGGCACAGTTAACCAAAAGCTTGGTCAATCAGACCGCTTTGAAAGATGGTCTTAAAGAGGGTGAGGAAGTGGAGAGGTAGTAGGGAATTTCAGTTAGCATAGCCTAGGTAGCTGAAGGCAGGGCCACCAATGGTGGAGCAAAGGGAGGGATGCTTCTTCTCAGCCTCTTGGCTAAGATCAAGTGTAGTATCGACATGCTGTACTTGGTTGAAGTCATTAGGTTACATTTCAGCTTCTTTTGAAGCAATTTTTTAAAGCGGCATCTTGGCCTTTTGGCTAAGATGCAAATGAGATCAAGCCTTGGAGGAGGAGCTACACCTACTCCAATCAGCTTGGATCATGTAGATCAAGCCCAAGACAGGAGGTGAGAGCCCTGTCTTGTCAGCTTGGATTGGGAATGTCTCAATTTGTTGGGACTCTGAATTGGCTTTAATTTGACTTGATTGGATTGGAATAAAGTTTAAAAAAAAAGGGAGGGATGCACAAGAGGCCAGAGTCAGAGGAACGGTGAGTTTGTTTGACAGGTTGTATGGGTGAGAGGTGGTTAGAGAGATAGAGAGGGTGAGGCCATGTTGAAATTTAAATGCTTCAATGAGGATTGGGGAGCAGAGGCCAGGATAGGTGAGGGAATAGGATATGGGAGAAAAATTTAGGATGTGGAAGTTTATGCAGGGTGGAGGATAAAAGGCCAGCCAGGAGAGAATTGAGTCAAATCTTTAAACGACAATTATGAGAATTTCAGTGATAGATAGGCTAAGGCTGGGTTGGAGCTAGGTGATATTATGGAGGTAGAAGTAGGACTTTGTGATGGAAAGAATATGTGGTCAGGAGTTGAGCTCAGGGTTGAATAGGCCTTTGATATTGCAAACAGTCAACTGGAGTCTGGAGTTGCTGGCAAGAGTATGGAGTTTGTGGTGGGAATCAAAGACACTGGCTGCAGTCATCCAATAGTTTAGCTGGAGGAACCTGGAGTTCACACAAACTGGACATCAGACAAAGAGCCTAAGAACACAGAGGCAGAGAAGTGATGGAAAGAGAGAGTTGGGTATAGTTTGTGTGTGTGAAAGTTGACCCCACATCTGCAGTTGACGTAGCCAAGGGGCAGCACGTGGGGGAGGGAGAGAGCCAAAGGCTCAGCAGCTAACGAGTGGGAATCCAGTAACTCATTATTTTGAACCCCTGCCCCCGTGAAATAATAAAAATCATCACCAATGCTTCTGATCTTTTAAATCAAATAAAAAATTGACCTTTTTGTCACACAATAGATTAACACGATCACAAGCGTCTAGAGTGTCTTAGTTACACATCAAATGCGTTTTGCAGTAATTGCACAAGATGTTAAAACTGTCACCATTTGATGAAAAGGATCCATGCAGGCCACGCCAAAAATACAGCCCTGAAACAACTAGGTATGTATCAAACAGCTGGGCTACAAACGACTGCTGTGGTGGGACCACATCCTGTTAAGAGCACGGCACAGGCGTGAGCCTGTTTAACCGCATCCTGTGGAAGCAAAGCAGTCTTTCTGAAAAATCAATGTTCACTTTATAAACGGGGAATATTTCACTCAGTTCTTCCAGGAAAATATAATTGAAAAAAGAAACACACACACACAGTTAACTATGACAACTACTTCCAACCATGAAGATGCCTTTTAAAATATCCTCTGTTGGTCATATTGAATAGAGCCTTTATATTACTCAGGACCACTTTAAATAATTGTTCTTTCTACTTCCATTTCTGGTGCTCTGGATCTGCTCTCAGCTGTGAACAAAAATGTATTTTTTTAGTCCCATTAAATATGGGACACAAAGCTGCCAAGCTGTCCTGGAGTCTCCAAAAGTTCAAGATGAATTCCCCTGGATGCTGGTGAATGGACCCAGGGCAAAGATCACCAGGGCATTGGAAATAATGGTGTTCTCAATTTTTTTTTAAAAAACAATACCGTTTATCAGTTATAGAAAAACACGGAAGATATAAAGCAAAGACTGTTGGACTGGATCAGATGGTTGAAGATGGGAGGTTATGCAATAAAAATTCCAGGAATACATCCCAGCCGAATTGGCAACCCCTGTGATACTGAGTGACAGAGTCCAGGAAGATTGGAAATGGTGTGTGCTGCAAGGAGAACTTCAATGGTAAAAGTTGTGGTGGTGGAGGTAGGGGGGTGTTAGTCTCCGTACTTAAATAACCAGCTAACAATCATTTGTTTTGGAGACTATCATGATAAATTAAATCCTGATCTCCTCTAATATTCACATACACCTAGTTTCCAGCAGGAATCACTGAATGGCAAACTGGGTTGATCTTCCCCCTCCCAAAGCCAAAAAGCACCAGAGTCCTGGGTGAGCAATTATGGCCACAAATTTCCATTTTCTGTTGTTGCAAATTTGAATGCGAGTTTAATGAAGGCAGCTTCCTGATTTTGTGTCAGCAATGGCTCAGTGGGTTGCACTCATGCCTCGGAGACAGAAGTTTATGGTTTTGAGTACCAATACAGAGATTTGAGCACAATAATCTAGGTTGACACTCCTTGTGCAGTACTGAAAGAGTGCTACACTGTTCAAATGTGGTGTTAAACCAAGGTCCTACTAGCCCTGTCAGGTGGACAAAGAAGAAAGCAGGGAGTTCTCTGCAGTGTTGGAGTCAATATTTATCCCTCGACCAACAATTATCTGGTCATTCTCACATTTGAGGTTTGTGGAAACTTGCTGTGCAGAAATTAGCTATCTTGTTTCCTACATTACAACAGTGACTATACTTCGAAAAGGACTTAATTGGCTGGAAAGTGCTTTGAGGCATCCTGAGGTTGTGAAAGGCACTTTCTTTTTGTTTGGTTCCAAAAATATTTGCAACTATTGAACCAAATTTTCTGTGCTCCCCCCCATCAAAACTGCAAACGTTCACATCTCATTATGCATGACATAGTCTACCACCACATTAATCACTTCCTTCAATATCAAGATAGATTAACTTTTTTGCTATTTTAACATTTGACACTTCCAATCAGCTATGTTTAAAATAGATGGGCCTGAGTTTTGCAGTGGCAGAGTTATTTCGGCAATGTTCTTTTGCTGCCACTGATAAATCAGTTGTAATTATAATGATTGTCTATAGGAGGTAAAAGCCTGATGCCATTTAATTTAACCCACAGTGGTTTGTCTGAGTCTTCTGTCGGTTTTTTTATTCCAGAATTTAAAACAGGACAACCAAATTGGAATCAGGAGCCTAACCTTTAACTCCAGGAAACCAGCAGACTGTCCGATGCCTTACCATGCCCTGGAGCAAAGAGCTTAGAAGGTTTTAAATGCCCTGACCTTGTTCCCATATTAAAACAAAAGGACTTGCATTTATTCAGCACCTTTCACCAAGTCAGGATGTCCCAATGTGTTTTAGTCAATGAAGTACTTTTGAAGCACAGTCACTGTTGTAGGAAAGCAGCCAATTTGTATACAGCGAGATCCCACAAACTTCAATATGATAATGGCCAGGTAATCTGTTTTTAGGTGTTGATTGAGGGATAAATATTGGCCAGGATACCAAGGAGAACTCCCTCCACCAGAGGGGGCAGACTAATAATCTGGTCATGCAACTCATTGAAGTTTGTGACCCACTACCATCAGAGGTTTTGTAACTTGATATAGATCAAGACTCAATTCAGAGATATGTCTGCCCTATATGGCTGCGTACCGCACTGTAGGAAAAGAGCTCTGCTTGCCATGGACAGTGAGTTCACAAACACACCTATTGAGTGAATTTATGACACGGCAGCCAATCCAAATCTTTCTCCCATTATATGGGCAAGATATTTTGATTAGCAGTTTTCACATAAATAGCCAGAATCAATTCCCAAAACACAGGCTAAAATTCCAGAACCCCATTTGAAAAGAAACAGAATTTAACTTATTCACTAGCTGTACATCTATGTCCCTGGAAATGGTAATAAAAAGAAAAAAATCTTTGTTGAAGTGAAGTGCATTTTTGCAGGGAAATTATCCATTGGCTGCTCCTGGTATCTTATGCTAAGACCTTATTTGGGTGGTTCTATATTCCTGCGGGCTATTAGCCTATTAGCTGTCAGTGACTTTTAGGAATCAATTTAGCCAGCAGTAGGGATTTGAGAGACACTGAGAATGTCTCCATAGAGTCAGAGAGGTTTACAGCATAGAAACAGGCCCTTCAGCCCAACTTGTCCATGCTTTTTTTTAAAAACCACTAAGCTAATCCCAATTGCCCACATTTGGCCCATATCCCTCCATACCTATCATATCCATGTAACGATCTAAATTCTTTTTAAAAAATAAAATTGTCCCCGCCTCGACTACTACCTCTGGCAGCTCATTCCAGACACTCACCACCCTCTGTGTGAAAAAACAGCCCCTCTGGACACTTTTGTATCTCTCCCCTCTCACCTTAAACCTCTGCCCTCTAGTTTTAGACTCCCCTACCTTTGGGGAAAAGATATTGACTATCTACCTTGTTTATGCCTCTCATTATTTTATAGACCTCTATAAGACCACCCCTCAGCCTCCTACGCTTCAGAGAAAAAAGTCCCAGTCTATTCAGCCTCTCCTTATAACTCAATCCAAGTCCTGGTAGCATCCTAGTAAATTTTTTCTGCGCTCTTTCTAGTTTAATAATATCCTTTCTATAATAGGGTAAACAGAATTGCACTCAGTATTCCAAATGTAGCCTTACCAATGTCTTGTACAACTTCAACAAGACGTCCCAATTCCTGTATTCAATGTTCTGACCGATGAAACCAAGCATGCCGAATGCCGCCTTCACCACTCTGTCCATCTGTGACTCCACTTTCAAGGAGCTATGAACCTGTATCCCTAGATCTCTTTGTTCTGTAACTCTCCCCAATGCCCTACCATTAACTGAGTAAGTCCTGCCCTGGTTCAATCTACCAAAATGCATTACCTTGCATTTGTCTAAATTAAACTCCGTTTATTGGTCTGTTTATTCCATTATGGACCATTTGTGAACAATGTGATCTTGCACTGAGAATTACAAAGTGAAAACAGATAAATGGAAGCTATGCAGCCATGATGTTTCACAGGTCAAGTTCCCAATCGTACAGAGGGAAGGAATACTGAGAGATATTAATCCTAGCTCTTCTATTATACCTCCTGTTGATAATGCATAAGTGGAGCAATTCACCTGTCTTTCCTCTTACATGGGCAACCATGCCTTTTACATATTTTACAGTGGGGGAGGGGGGGATGAAACATAAATACAAATCCAATTGTTAAATGTAATCAACAAGTAATTCTCTGGCATGAAAGGGGCTTTATCTTCATAGAAAAGCTCCTTTGCTTAGCCTAACATGGCTACCTCCATGGCAATGCCACTGAGTGCTTTTCCAGATTGCCTCAGTGTTGTCAGAGCTAACTCTCACTAAATGGTGCATGAACTATAAAGTGAGAGTGAGCTTCAACAATCTTTAGGAAGACCATTCATTTCAAAAGCTCCATTGTGGATTAAACATGAACATCATACACAGACCATTAGTAATCCATTAAGCTTTAATTACTTCCATATTTTAAGACCTGGAGGCCATCAGGGAACAAGCATTCAATAAAAATGCATTTGGTGGAAGGATCCATTGGTATTTTGAAATATGAGCAGGTGCCATTTGAGCCCAGCTAACCGAGGAATAGCCTCATGAAGAATACTAAAGCTGAATTGATTAAGCATCAAATTTGATTAGTTATTGACCACTGTTAACAGATTGGCGTTTTCTGTGCTACATCATTCTCTGATAAAGTGATTCCAATGCCTCAGTCCAACTGGACTTTCTGGGTGCAATGTGGCTTCAGAAAACCCTCAACCATCAAGATACACAAATCTGGGGTGTTTCCCTGGGCCCTGTTTGAGGATGCTACAAGCTCCACCTGCCCACCACAAACTGGCATTGTGGTGCTGCATCGCCCAGCTGTTAAATCTTCCCAATTCCCTTCCTCTCTGTGGAGAAGAGCAGCTGATCCTAATTCTACAAACTTCCTCCTTGGTATGACAGAGCATTATTACCTCATTGTGTTATTCTTTTAAAAACAGCATCTTTTTTAGTTCTTGTTAACATCTGAAGGGGAAACAGATTTCAGGACAGCTGTGTGAATTAGAGTTGGTGAACCTCCAGGATTGTCGTGGAGGCTCCAGAATGAAATATTATTTTACTGGACACTGCAGTGAGCAACCCCAGAGACCAATCAATCAGACAGGTATTCGAAAATATTTGTATTTCTTTGAACACTTTTGTTTTTTAGTGAGGAAAATATTGGTGATGGTTCTGGCCATAGCAGGACATGAGGGATGAAAGTTCCAGGAATGGGCAACTTTAAAACTTTGTTCAGAAAATCAACTGCCCACAGATTGAGAACAGAGAATAACTCAAATCCTGAGCTTTTTTTTTGTGTGATTTGAATCCCACTCATTTGAGGCTTCCCCTGAACAGAATCCTAAAATGTTCAGACTGACGGGTTTATTTTACTCAATTACTAGAGGATCTCTTGTGGCATTGTTCAGGTTGAGTTGGAGGATCAGCTGGTTTACAACAGGAGTATTGTACCCCATAAATCTTCCCGTTAGACTCGCCAAGGAAGGTCCACAACTGGCCAACAGGGCAGAAGAACACAAACCATGGGATGCACAATTCAGCCATTGCTCCTTGTAAAATTTCATTGTTGCGCACAGCCAGTTTTTCCTATAGATGATATCTTTAGATTTCTTTGTACAACTGCATATGTGGGGTACTTAACACAGAACAAGGCCTGCATGGTACCTTTCAGGTTGCTGCACAGGCATGCAATGGAAACACTGGGAATGACTGTTCAGCTCATCAAGTTCATTCCCTTCCACACTATGAACCTTTTGTGCACTCTTTTGCACTCCTTCATTTTGCTGAGGAAATGTCCCATTACTATTCCACAATGAACCTTAAGGTATTGGAATAAAGCCCAGAAGATTCAGCAATTCCAATTTCTCTATTATGCTGATTCCTTCACCTCCAGCAGTGGGGGAGCCATTAAGTCCCATATAGGTATTTCATCATCTCAGTCTATACCTAGGCCAATAATCCATTGTTGCAAACAAGATATTGTCCAGTTCATTTTTGAAGTTAATCAGGTTCACTTTGATAACTGTGATCGAAAGTGTCCTCCACAGATCAACGAGTATGGTAGAATTTCTTTTCATCTCTGATCTCACTTGATACACTCGGAAAATAGAAACCAGTGACATGACTTGTATTTTGACCCATTTGCTACTGAGCAAATTTTACAATGTAATACTGCTTTCATTCAAAAGAAGTTATTATGTTTTGCATCATTCATAACACATATGGCCTGCCCACTTTAATACAGAATATCCCAGAAGTGGCCTATATTTATAGCTGTGCCCTGGAATTGCAGCCTTAGTTCACATGAAGCACTAGAACTCATGAGGAACCTTAAGGAATTATAGTGCTCACCTTCCGGAGACTCATCCCGGACGTAGGTGCCAGTCAGATATCGATGTATGAGTGCAGACTTCCCACTGCGCAGACTGCCAACCAATCCCTTCAAAGAAACCAAGACATCACAGAGTTTCCCGTTCACATTTGTTTGATTCACAAAAATGCAACTAGATCAGACAGGACATAACTAGGAAGAAACATCAAACACACTGGAGCTTTTTTTCTCAAGAATAGAAAAGGCTAAGCTGGGTGATCTGGTTGAGGACTTTAAAAATACAAAAGGGTTTGATGGAGTCAATGTTGCGAAGACGTTTCTACTTGAGGAGTGGAGCAGACCAGCACAAGGGGGCCGCAAATTTAGGACAGTCACTAATAAATCTAATAGGGAATTCAGGAGAAACCTCTTTACCTGGAAAGTAGCAAGAATGTGAAACTCACTACCACAGGGAGCGGTCAAGATGAATAGCATTGGTACATTTAAGGGGGAAGCTGGATAAACACGAGGAAGAAACAGAAGGATGTGGTAATAAATGTGAGATGGGATGGGGGGAGGCTCATCCTAGTTGGTTCAAACGGCCTGTTTCTGTGTTGAGGACTCTATGTAATGGTGTGATCTTGTTTCTATCTTCTTTCTTCACTGTGTCCACTGCAGACCTTGAAAAGGATCTCTACCGGACGGAGGTTTTGATTCAAATCTCAGGTGCAGACCATAAATACCTTATCAGGCCACCAGAGGGGTCACAGTTGCTGAGACCAGCTGGGGATATCAGTTTTATCCTGCTAGTCTAAGTTGTAAACATCACCAACATGCACTATCTAGTGGCCTGGCTAAGAACAAAGCAAAGCTCAGTCAGCATGGCCATCCTCTGGGATATATTGCTGAGCCACCTGAAAACAGAGTGTTGACTCCAGCAGACAGCATTTATGTCATAACTGCTAAAATTATACAGCCACATATCTCTACACAGGGCTGTTGTCCAAGACTGGATTGCTCAATTAGTTAAACTCTGGACTCAAAGCAAAACCTACTGGATTCAAATCCTGGCATGGTTCAATCTTCTGAAATGATATCATGCCTTACTGAGTGTGGGAGCAAACAGGAGTATGCAGTGTCTCCTGATCGTCAACAGAAACAGGAATCAGCATCAGGCTCAAAATGGCATGTGAGCAACTTCTTACAGTCTATATTCATGACTTGGATGAAGGGACAGACTGTATTGTGGCCAAATTTGCTGACGATACAAAGATAGATTGGAAAGCAGTTTGTGAGGAGATACAGGATCGGCAAAGGAATATAGATAGATTGAATGGGCAAAAATTTGGCAGATGGCATATGTGGGAAAACGTGAGGTCGTCCACTTTGGCAAGAAGAGAAGAACAGCTATTTCAATGGAGGGTGACTGTGAATGTTACAGTATAGAGGAAAATCTGCTCAAAGACAGAGAGCTTGGTCACATCCTGCTGAACTCTCTCAACTCTCTGGTAGGCTGTTTTGTGTCACACACACTAGGGACAGAGAGTTTGCTCATAAGATAAGAAATAGGAGCAGGAGTAGACCACTCAGCCCATCGGGCCTGCTCCACCATTCAATAAAATCATGGCTGATTTGATTGTGGTCTTAATTCGACTTTCCTGCCTGCCTGCCTTGTCAATGTAACTCAAGCTTCAATATATTCACTGAACCAGCTTCCACTGCTCTCTGGGAAAGAGAATTCCTCAGACTAACCACCCTCAAAAGAAATTCCTCCTCTATCTCCATCTTCAATATGAAACCCCTTATTCTGAAATTGTCCCCCTAGTTTTAGATCCCCCTGTTACTCAGGATAAGTGGTTGAAGTGCAAGAATCACTTCACACTGGTCTTTTTGGTTCAAGCTATTTTATTGCAAGTCTCTTCCTCCGAGCTGTTGGCCAACAAGGAGCTTAAACTAGCAAAGCGTTGCAGCTGTTTCTATTTGTAACACGATCAATGTCACAGGTTTTACTAGCAATTCTCTTAACAAGGTAGTTGCACACACTGTTAACACCTTCTGTGCCCACTGAGCACCACAGGGACTGGGGTGCATTATTGACCCTCTTTAATCATATTTTGATTTGATGTTTTAAGTTTCCTTTCCACTTTGTCCTTTGTTTCAGGCGGTTCCCCTCCTTTCGGGAGCTGACATTTTAATTTGTCCCTTTGTTAATTTGGTTTAATTTATTTGGTTGACCAAAAAAAAGTTAGGTGCATATTCTGATCAGTAAGTAATACATTGACTTCCCCACAAGGGGAACATCCTCTCAGCATCTATCCTGTCAAGCCCTCCCTTCCCCCATCCACCCCCAGCCCCCTCAGAATCTTGTATGTTTCAATGAGATCACTTCTCTTTCTAAACGCCAATGAATTTTGGCCCAACCTGCTCAATCCTTCCTGAGAGGACAATTCCCCCATCTCAGGAATCAGCCCAGTGAAACTATCCAAACTGCTCCCAATGCAAATATGTTTCTCTGTTAAGTAAGGAGACCAAAACTGTACACAGTACTGAGGTGTGATCTCACCAATGTCCTCTACAATTTTAGCAAGATGTGACCAAGTTTTCTGAGCTTTGTGACACTTGTGGGCAGATTTACAGAATATACATCCCTTTTCATCTATAGATACATCTGATCATGTTGATTTACTATCATATTGTCATACTGGCTGTAGTAAATAAACCAAAGAGAGCAATAACAAAAATCAATCATCATGACAAAATACTACTTGTTGCATTGGCGCAAGTAGTAACGTATGTTTGGGAGGGGGGGGTGGTATGGTTAAGGTACAAGTTCCTGCCATTAGAATGATTATATAAGCTGTCCAAGCCTCAATCTCAAGTTTCATAGATGACACATGAACTCAGATTGTAATGTTCACTCAGCCATTTCTTACTCTGTATTTAGCACACTGTGTATTTCACAGCAGATATGTCTCAGAAACAAGGGCATAAACCAGGTACCACAGTTATAGTGAAAATTACAGTTGTTGCGCTCATGACTGAAGCAACAAATAGGCAAACTTACCAACCGGAGCTCTGGGACTGAGCGGCTTAGCGTCCACTCTTGGCTGTTCACAAAAGCCTCTGAGAAAAAAGTAAGATAAAGGAAGTCAGCAGTGAAAATATAGAGAAATATTCAATTTAACATGCAGCGGGGGGAGGGGAGAGATGTCTCCTGCTCATGTCGGGAACTGCATTTAAAAGGATTAGCCCAGCCTATATCCTAGAGTATGACAATACAGAATTGGGGAATTTACCCCCAAATCATTTCTGTAGTTACCTTTAATTCTTCCCTCATCACTTTTCAACAATGTCCTGTAAAACATGACAGCTTTATTTTGCAGATTAACTTCACAATGAATCTGAGAACAATCTAGTGTGTAAAGTCACAAATGACACATTTTGATCACATGTTCAAGCGATACACTGATCTGTTTAGTAGTATTGAGCAACTGCACCAACACAAAGGAGCATGGGTAACTCCGCTGCCATTTTGATGTGATGCCAGACTCCATACAAGTATGATGAGTCAGAATTTAACAGCGCGTGAGATTGGTCATACATGTCACACAATAGCACTTGTTAAGAGCACAGCTGAAGGTAAATGCCAGGCTATTCCAAATCCCAGAAAGGGAACGTTAAACACTTGCCCTCAATTGTACTTTGGTATTATGTGAAGAAAGCTTTGAAAACCAGAGCATGATGGCCCAAATAAATGTTAATTAAACATTGAAGATGTGCAGGTTAAGTTGATTGGCCATGCTAAATTGCCCCTTAGTATCCCGGGATGCGTAGGTTAGAGGGATTAGCAGGGTAAATATGTGGGTTACGGGAATAGGGCCTAGGTGGAATTGTTGTCAGTGCAGACTCAATGGGCCAAATGGCCTCCTTCTGCACTGTAGGAAATCTATGAGTCTATGAAATAATGAAATATACAACAAGTCAACTAGAAGTACAGTTAACTAACTCAATGGCTATACACAGTGTCCCTAAATTTACCAAGTTCTAAACCCCTTTATTTCTCTAATCTCAGAGCTATTCCTCCCCAAATGACATCCTATAGGGTTTTAAAACTATGGGCAAAATCTAGTCATAGTTACCACACCCAGCACTTGTATCATTTGGGGTTACTTTTGACACAGGGGAGAACAATTGGTTATTCAAGTAAGCTTCTCCATAGACACAGGTGCTGGGAGTACAAACTGCTTTTCCTGTCGTGGGCTGAGGTCTCAAAACAGCTGATCTGCATAGGTTGAAATTGATGTGGATTTGCCGACATTGGACCGGGATAAACACAGTAAGAAGTCTCACAACACAAGTTTTAAGTCCAACAGGTTTATTTGATAGCAAACACCACTAGCTTACGGGGCTCTGCCCCTTCATCAGGAGAGTGGGAGTTCTGATCACAAACAGGACATATAAAGGCACACACTCAATTTACAGAATACTGATTAGAATGCAAGTCTTTACAGCTAATCAAGTCTTAAACGTGGAGACAATGTGAGTGGAGAGAGCATTAAGCACAGGTTAAAGAGATGTGTATTGTCTCCAGACAGGACAGTTAGTGAGATGTTGCAAGCCCAGGCAAGTCATGGGGGTTACAGATAGTGTGACATGAACCCAAGATCCCGGTTGAGGCCGTCCTCATGTGTGCGGAACTTGGCTATCAGTCTCTGCTCAGCGACTGCACTGTCGTATGTCATGAAGGCCGTCTTGGAGAATGTTTACCCGAAGATCAGAGGCCCCATCTCACTTACTCTCTGTTCACATACAAAATATCACAGGCAGTGACTGGCATTAGAATAATAGTTCCTAGCATTGTGCAACCTCAATCATTACAGGTGTTTGTTCTAGAAGAACTTTTAAAATATGACTATACATTATCACTGTTCTCTGTTGGTTTAGCCCTGCTTATATGTTGTAAAAGCTTTGCTCTGCTTTACCCACTCTGATCCAATGCTAACAGTTTCTCTCTTGTACCCATTCAAAAGTGGACTACCTGCTTGCTCACATTCGTTATTTCAAACCAAAAAGAACCATCTAGGGTCAATCTGTATCGAGGCCAGTGCTGCATACTGAGCAGGTATTAAGTTGCTGGCAGGCCTTTTAGATTAATTTTTGCTCTCTCCTGTTTCCAGAAGAAACACGCACTGTTCATTAGAGCCTAAATGTAACATTAGAGGAGCTGCCCTGTGCACTGGCAAGATCAGACCAGTAGGCGCAGTCTTCAATGCTTGACTACACATCTTGGAATAGGCTTTGAGAAGTTTTACTAAGTCTTTTTATTTCAGTGCAATCCTGGATTTTAACAAATTCAATTGTAACAGTATTCCCTGCCCAGTTTTCTCCTCCTGATTCTTAGCCGGTGGCTTCTGCCAGAATGTTTACATTAGATAAGCACATGATCAGAAAATGTGGTTACTGTCGCAATGAAGGAAACATGGCATCCAATTTTCACATTGCAAGTTCCCACAAACAGCAATGAGATAAATGACCAGATAATCAATTTTAGTGTTGTTGGATGAGGGGTAGATGTTGACAAGGACACTGGAGAGAACATCCTTGCTCTTAAAGGTAGCGGCTGTGGGATCTTTTAAATCCACCAGAGGGGGCCGATGGGGACTCTGTTTAACATCTCATCTTGATATTGCAGCATTCCCTCAGTACTGCACTGGAGTGTCAGCTGGATTACGTGCTCACATCTCCGGAATGAAACTTGAACCCGAAATTCAGACTCAAAGGTGAGATGGCTATGCACTGAACATTATTCAACACAAGAAATGGTAAGGCTTGTGGAACTTTATTCAACAAGGGTGTCAGATCTTGCCCAATGTGAATTTGGCCTGAAGGTCATGATATCTTGAGAAACAGAAACAGCAATTTTAAGACTATTTCCTGTGACTGAACTAGAATCAAGGATTCTCCTACTCCACCGCCTCAGCTCAGCCCCAAACCAAGAGGAGACAATAACACAAGAAATAGGAGCAGGAGTAGACCATACAGCCAGTCAAGCCTCCTCTACCATTCAATACAATCATGGCTGAACTTGGGCTTCAGCTCCATTTACCCGCCCGCTCACCATGTCCCTTAATTCCCTGAGACACCAAAATGTGTCTATCCCAGTCTTCAACGATGAAGTATCCACAACCCTCTGAAGTAGAGAATTCCAAAGAGTCGCAACTGTTTGAGTGAAGCAATTTCTTCTCATCTCAATCCTAAATGATTGGCCCCTTACCCTGAGATTGCATCCCCATGTTTTAAATTCCCCATGAAATAGAGATGCCGGTGTTGGACTGGGGTAAACACAGTAAGAAGTCTCACAGTACCAGGTTTAAGTCCAACCGGTTTATTTGATAGTAATCCCACAAGCTTGTGGGATTACTATCAAATAAACAGGTTGGACTTAAACCTGACGTTGTGAGACTTCTTACTGTATTAAATTCCCCAGCCAAGGGAAAGAACCTCTCAGTATCTACACTATCAAGCCTCTTCAGAATTTTATAGGTTTCAATGGGATTGCCTCCAGAGAATGTAAGCCCAATTTACTCAGCCTCTCATCTTAGGACAACTCCCTCCTCATCCTAGGAACCAATCGAGTGAACTTTTGCTGTACCACCTCCAATGCAAAGATATCTTTTTTTAAATGTGGAGACCAAATCTGCACACAGTATTTCAGGTGTGGTCTCATCAGAACCCTATACAATTGGAGCTAGATCATTGTGAAATTTAATCAATAGTAAAATACATTTATGCTTTCCAACTGGAAGTACTCCATTGATCAAGGAGATATGTCCCAGTAACTCCTCAGGTATCAGACAATGGGATGAAGTGTTTGTATTTCCACTGTAAGTGGCTAGCAATTGCATTATGAGCAGAAACAAGGATTTCTTTTCAGTTGCAAATAAATCAATCAAAATTTGAAAGCGTTCAGTACAATTCGAGCATGCGTGAGCGAACTCCATGACTGTATTTCATAATCTTTAGGGAACAGAGTATGGCAGTGCAATTGAATCCTATTCTTTTAACTGGACCTGAGTCCCAGACAAGCCAAGACTGTTGGGAGGAAAGAATCTATAAGACACAGAAATCATGTGGAAAGAAAATCTCCCCAGAAGTTGAGTGCAGTGGAGGAAATGCTTTAGAAATTGGGACAGACTCTGGGGAACAGTGCTCTACACCCAACCAACACTCTATCTGCTGGGGAGATGGTGGTGAGGTGGTAATGTCACTGGACTAGTAATCCAGAGGCCCAGGCTAATGCTTTGGAGACAGATTCCACCACGGCAGGTGGTGGAATTTAAATTCAATTAATAAGATCTGAAATCAAACTAATCTCAGTAATGGTGACCACAAAACTATCGTTAATTGTGTAAAAATCCATCTGGTTCACTAATATCCTTTGAGGAAATCTGCTGTTCTTACCTGATCTGGCCTACATTGATTCCAGATCCATGGCAATGTGGCTGAGCAAGTGAGTAATGGCCCAGCAAGCCATTCAGTTCCAGGGCTAACATTATCCTTTCCTGGGTTATAGGTAAAGAAATTGAGAGTCCTTGATGTGGACCTTGAGTGGGGATAGCTCCCTCAAAATGGACAATACCTTCAGAAGTCACACACAAAACAACATGCATTTAGTGTGTGCACTGTACCTGATATTAATTTCTATGCCAAGGTGTTTCACTCTTTGATGACCTGGCTTCTGTTCAATATGCAGCTCTCAGATGTGCACAATTGCTCTAAGCATAGAAGTCATCAATTTGAATGCAGTTAACCTGGAAACAAATATTTGCTTTCTTTATGAAAAAGAAAGAACTGCAACATGTCCCCAGTGTGAGTGTGGTTGCAAATTCAGGATTGCAGTTATTTAAAACATTATGAAGCAAATATTTGATGGCACCAGTATGCAGGCCTTAAAACAGGTAGAAGGCTTCCTCTATGCAAGCAGCAAAATCCAATCCATTCTATATACTCCATTTCTTTATAAGAAAATCGCAGAGGAAATATCTCCACCCTGTCTCCATTCACATACAAAATATCACAGGCAGCGGGGGATCAGCTACTGTTATTGTTGCTGCTGACTGCTATCCAGTGAGTGAGAGAAAGCTTATATTCCTCAGAACAATGTAGGTGGGATGACCTATTGGTCACTTGAGCATCCCGGATTTTAATCGCTCCACCATTGGTGGCCGTTGCCCTCAGTTGCTGAGGCCCCAGGATCTGGAATTCCCTTTCTAAACTGCTCTCACTCCCCAAAACCTTAGTGTTTGGTTATCTGTTGTTATCTCATTTTGTGCTGGGTGCCAAATTTTGTTCCCTAAAGCTCTTGTGAAGCACTTTTGAGTGTTTTATTATGTTAAAGGCACTATATAAATGCAAGTTGTCGTTATTTGTCCACCGAGAAACACAGTCAACATATGCTTTGGAAATCAGTCCCACACTAAAAAGCATCTTTGATTTTATATTAGCAACTTCTCTCAGAGATTACACCTTGGATTCGCAAGGCAAGACAACAAAAATGTTCACATCATCACATTGTAGATTCAAATATATTCTCTTTTTTGAGGCAACATAGGAACTGCTTCACTTTAAATTCAAATGACAGTTCTAATAACACAGAAGTGTGCACACTAGGGCTTGCTCATCTGTAGCACTCGACCTAAACTCATGTTATCCACCTGAAAGCCTATAAAGTTAATAGGATCTTCTACTAATGAGATACAATCAGCATCAGACAAGTCTAGTCACCTTCTCAAAAGCAGAAGCATCGAACCGCATACAGAAAGAATGAGCAGTGCCTTGGACACTTTTGAACAAATCAGTGGGATTTATTCAATTTAAAAAACTACGATCATTTTCAGGGTTTGTTTTAACCCAGCCTCCATCAGATTCCTACAGCTCATTCCCAATGATGAGGCTGGCAGGCAGATCCACAATTACAATGAAGTCAGGTATATGGTTCTTGGTCACTGATCCAACATTGCTCTGCAGAGAGAATTACAAGTTACATCTCCAAACGCCACTGACTCAGGCTCTGTAATGCACAGAAAAAAAAACACAGGATCACACAGCACAGGAGGAGGCCATTTAGCTTATCATGCCTGTGTCAGCCCTTTGAAAGAGCACAGATTGTGCTCCACATACCCATTAATTTTACTTGTTTTCATTTTCACATTCCTAATTTTATTTTACAGCGCCCCCCCCTCCTCTCAACCCCACAATGTTCTATTTTTTCGAGAGCTACTTAATGCTGAGTACTAACGAGAATTTATGAACCCCCTCCCATTTAAATTCCAATAGATGGCTCCTTCAATCCATCACATTTCTTCCCCCTTCTGTTAACAAGTTTACTCTGATAGTAGTTCGCAGCCCTTCTACTGCTGAGAGGCACACTTCCCACTATCTCAGGCTAAGATCTGCTAACCTAGGGACGAAACCTGTGACTTGCTGGACCCGAGTTCAGTTCTGGCTTTGGGTAATTGTCTGTGTGGAGTTTGCACTTTCTCCCCGTATCTGCAGGGGTTTCCGGTTTCCTCCCACAGTCCAAAGATGCGCGGGTTAGGTTGATTAGACATGTTAAACTGCCCCTCGTGTCAGGGGGATTAGCAAAGTAAAAGTGTGGGGTTACGGGAAAAGGACCTGGGTTGGTTGTGGTCGGTACAGACTCAATGGGACGAAAGGCCTCCTTCTGTACTGTAGGGGTCCTACGATTCTATTCTATGCACTCATCAGGATATTCACAAAAACACATTAGAAGGGAAATCAATAAATTTATACTGTACAAGAAGAGTGCAGATTGGGCACTCTCTTCTCAATTGGTATAAATTTGACTTCCCTTTAGTGGCTTTCAGCAAAAATATTCATTTCAAAAGGCACCACTGTTCACCTATTTAATGAAGGCAGTGTAAATATTCAAGCTCCCAAATTGCCACAGCCAAAAACCCTTTTTTCATTTGTGTGTGTGCAGAAAAAAAATTCTACCCTGAATAAGTTCAAACAGCAAGTAGCCGAGTCACAGAAACCAGCAAGTTGTAGGTTCACTCCCCACTCCAATACTAAGTTAACAGATCCCAGCTTGGGGCAGAGGGGAAAACTGCTAACAGCTTGCCCCAAATCCTCTCTTGGAGAAATCCAGCCAAAGTTCTTGCTTCTGATCATGCTCCTGATAGGTGTGGGCTGGACGAGGATGGGATCAAGTGAGAGAAAGGGCAGGAAGACATTTTGCTGCTGGGGGAGGGGATAGCAATTGCTTGGTGCAACTCATTTTCAAACCCAACAATTCGCCAGGCAATCCATTCACAGCCATACAGATGATACTGAGAGAAGGTCAGGCAGCATCACAGGGGCAGGGAGATCATCTTGAGCTACTCCCATGCATCCTACTAGTGCAGGGTCATAGAATCTCAATCTTAGACAATCCCTCAGGGTTGAGGATTACTTGCTTCCACATTAAAAATGAATACTCAGATGGCTGTAGGTCAATGCGTGACCTACAGTCTCTGTCACAGGTGGGGCAGACTGTGGTTGGAGGAGTGGGTGGTAGGGTGTCTCTATTCACTATCAATGCTTGGCTCCAGTTTGCTTTCGGCGATGAAACTCGGGACGTTCAGCTCCTTCCCAGATATTTTTTCTCCACTTCGAGCGGTCTTGGGCCAGGGATCCCCAGGAGTCGGTGGGGATGTTGCACATTTTCAAGGATTCTTTGAGGGTGTCCTTAAAGTACTTCCTCTGCTTTCCTGGGGATTGCTTGCTACCTTGAAGCTCTGAGTAGAGCGCTGGTTTCAGGAATCTCGTGTGAGACATGTGGACCGTGTGGCTCACCCAGCAGAGCTGATCGAGCGTGATCAATGTTTCAATGTTGGCCTGAGTAAGAACACTGATATTGGTGCATCTATCCTGCCCAGTGGATTTTCATGATTTTGCAGAAGTCACAGAATAGCACTGAGAGAGATCTGGGAGTAATTTGTCTCATTGCATTCACATGACAAAAGGGTGTATGTATAATGGTGATAATGCACAACACAGGAGCCAGAGTACAGAACAGAAAAGATGTTATTTGTACATTGAGACTAAAGTTTAGAGTGCATACAAATATAAAAATTAAACGTCAATAACTTTGTTTTCAATTTTTTCAAAATGCAAATGCATCTGTAAGCCTCCTTTAAAAAGTTAAAAGGTTCTCCCTCCCCGTTCCTACAATAAGTCACATCAAGGTTTCTCGATATAAAAATCATCATTTTCAGTTCCCTGCAGTGTGCTGTCCACCTTCCCACACGCTCATGAAAATTAATGAGCAACTGCTGCTATGAAAGTGGTGTGCTTTTACTGGGAAGCATCAGAGGAAGCATGTGAGTGAGGAAAGCTGAAATCATGCTTCTTCTAAACAAAAGGAGATCTATTTTTAACTTGATTCTCCCTCAGTGCAATGCCCCATTCTGGAATAAAGGCCGGGTAAGTGACTTGATCCTAGGTCACCAGAAAGTGGGCAAGAATAAATCAGGGTGACCCCGTGTGTAGGAGACCATACAATGTGAAAAAGCCATTCTACTCCTCAATGGTATTCCTTTCACAGCCCATATACACTCTATGATGTCCTAGCCTCCACTCGCCCATTTAATCTCGCCAGTTTTGTACTTGAGGTTGAAAGAGAAAGAGAAGTGTTGGTCAGGACAGCAGATGAACTCTTTGGGAACAGGTATGGGACACCCTGAAGAGACAGATAGCACCTTTGACAGTGCAGCACACCTTCCATACTGCAACAAAGTATAAACCCAGAGATTATGTATTCATGTTTCAGGAGTGGAGATTAAACCTTCTGACTCAAAGTGATAGTGAACCAGGGAGCCAAGGTTATTCAGAGAAACCAGTGCTTAGATTCTGTGGTTATATCAGTTTACCCCACACTCTTTTTAACCTGAAAATAGCATTGCTTTCAAGAGAATAGCACACTCTCAACCTTCCAGCTCATGTACCCTCCTTCACCTGAAGAGAAAAGTGTAGTTCCATGAAATGCCCAAGGAATGTGTTCAACACACATGAATGGAACTGTCCCTGTGAGGCATCTTGTTCAGCTGCTCAGCATTATGCACAAAATTATGCTCTTTTTACCCTTGACTTAGTTCAATCAGTTCAGTGTGATTGTTCAGAAAGTAGATCCAAATCAGAGAATCATACAACACTGAAAGAGGCCATTTATCTCATCATTTCTGTGTCAGCTCTTACAAAAAGAGCCATCCAGTTAGGCCCACTTCCCTGTTCTTCCCCCATAGCCCTGCAGATTTCTCCTTTCCCAGTATTTATCTAATTTCTCCTTTTTGAAAATTCCTATTGAACCTGCTTCCATCCATCACCCTTTCAGGCAATGCCTTCCAGATCACAACAACTCGCTGCGTAAAATAAATGCTCTTCATCTCACCCTCTGGTTCTTTTGCCAATTATTTTAAATGCATGTACTCCAGCTTGCGCTGAGATATAGTTCTGTGACAGCTGTCTTGAGATACCCCAACGAAATGACCATTCTTCATTTGAGAGCCACAGTTTTCCCAACCGCTAGCCTTGGCAGATCTGCTATTGCCCCTGACTGTACGAGCCCAGTATGTCAGGAGCCCAGAGCACTAACACAACATCAAAAACACCTTTCAAGCATTTAGTATGGTGCCAGGCTGTATAGGCCTACAAGTGTTTGGAGTCAGTACCCTGAACATTGGACTGGTTATATTAAAGAGAACCACATACTGTAATGCTCAGATAAGACGCTTAACACAAGACCAAGCAAATGAAGAAGCCTCATCCTCCAATTCTCATTACAATCTAACATCAGGTCAGTACTTCAGTCGTCAGCACAAATTAAAGCGATGGGAACTGTTATCACATTGCTTGCTTGGCGATGCGGAGCAACCAATTTGTAGCAGTGCTTGCTTAGCAATAATGAATGACCTATATAGAGGGCACAGGACAGGATATGTTCCTGGGTTTTCACAATAAATGATGTAACCCATTTATCCCACAAACAAAACACAACAGTATCTGTGTAGTATTTAAAGGGGGGAGGGGAGGAAAAAGAGAGGGCTTTAAAAGCAAAAAAGTATGAATCCCGATAATTCCCATTCACATGAAGACAATGACTGAAAGGATCAGAGTATGCCAATTTTTGTCATGCTCGATATCACAGCAGGGCAGAATATAAAAATCAACACAGAATGACTGAAAGATTGATAAGAAAGGAAAAATTTGAGTACAAGAGAAGGCCAGCTAGAAATATGAAGACAGTAAGAGTTTCTATAGATATAGAAAAAAAGAGTTAGCAAAGTGAGTGCTGTTCCTATAGAAAGTGAGTCTGGAGAATTAATATTTGATTTGATTTATTATTGTCACAAGTATTAGTATACAGAGAAGAGTATTGTTTCTTGCACACTATATAGACAAAAACATACCATACATAGGGAAGGAAAGGAGAGAGTGCAGAATGTAGTGTCACAGTCATAGCTAGGATGCAGAGAAAGATCAACTTAGTGTGAAAATAAAGAGATGGCAAATGAATTGAACAGGTATTTTGCATCAGTCTTCATTATAGCTGATACAAGTAACTTCCCAGAAATAGCTGTAAATCAGGAAATGGAAGGAAGGGAGGAACTCAAGAAAATTGCAAGCAGCAAACAAGTGATACTGAAAAAATTGTTGGGGCTGTGGGTCGACAAATCCCAGGTTCTGATGGACTTTATCCTCTGGTCTTTAAAGAAGAGGCTAGGGAGATAGTTGGTGCATTGGTCTTAATTAACCAAAATTCCCTATTTTCAGGGAATGTTCCATATGATTGGAAAATGGCCAATGTAACTTCTTTATTCAAACAGAAAGCAGAAAACTATAAGCCAGTTTACGTAACATCTGTCAGAAGAAAAATGCACTATAGCAAGGCATTTGCAAAATTTCAAAATAATCAGATAGAGTCAATGTAGTTTTGTGAAAGGAAATCATGTTTAATCAATTTATTGGAGTTATTTGAAGAAGTAACATATACTGTGGATAAAGGAGAACCAGAGGATGTTTTGTGCTATGATTTCCAGAAGGCATTTGATAATATGCCACATCAAAGGTTACTGCAAAAAAAAGGAGGTAACATACTGGTATGGAAAGAAGATTGGCTAGGTAACATGAAACAGAGTAGGCACAAATGGGTCATTTTCTGGTTGACAACATGTAACGAGTGGTGTGCCACAGGGATCAGTGCTGGGATCTCAACTTTTTACAATTTATGTAAATGAATTGGATGAAGGGAACCAAATGTATGGTTGCTAAATTTGCTGATAAAGACACAAAGGTAGGTGGGAAGGTAAGTAAGATAAAAAGAGGAAATAAAGGAGTCTAGATAGGTTAAGTAAGTGGGCAAAGATCTAGTAAATGGAGTGTAATGTGAAATGCAAAATGTGAAATTGCTCATTTTGGCAAGAAAAATAAAAAGAATCATATTATTTAAATGTTGAGAGATTGCAGAGCAGTGAGATGCAGAAGAGTTTAGGTGACCTAATGTATGAATTGGAAAAGGTTAATATGCAGGTACAGCAAATAATTAGGAAAGCTAATTTGATGTTATTGTTTATTGTGAAGGGAACTGAATACGAAAACAGGGAGGGTATACTTCAAGCTACAGAGGGCATTAGTGAGACCACAGCTGGAGTACTGTGCACAATATTGATCTCCTTGTTTGCGGAAGGATGTAAATGCATTAAAAGTAGTTCAGTGAAGGTTTACTAGATTATGGAATGAACAGGTTGTCTTATGAGGAAAGCTTAGACACACTATGCTTGTATCTGGTGAAGTGTAAAAGAGTAAGAGGCGACTTGATTGAAACATTTGACAGGGTGGATGTGGAGAGGATGTTTCCTCTTGTGGGAGAATCTAGAACCAGGGGTCATTAGGAGAATTTTTTTCTCTCTCAGAGGGTCATGGGTCATTGGAACTCTCTTCCTCAAAAGGCAGTGGAAGCAGAATCTTTGAATTTTTTTAAGGCAGAGCTAGATAGATTATTGATTAACAAGGGGTGAAAGGTTATTGGGAGTTAGGCAGGAATGTGGGGCTGAGGTTACAATCAGATCAGCCAGAATCTTACTGAATGGTGGAGCAGGCCCGAGAGGCCAAGTGACCTACTCCTGCTCTTTATTGTATGTTTGTATGTAAAGAACTGCAACGTAAATTACAATGGCCAAGATAGCATTCAGTGCTCATATCATGTTGCCATGGCACCCAGAATATTGTAACATTTTAACATTCCACATTTTCCTGAAGAGATGAAGATTCTTTGAAAACATTGCAAACAAAGAAAAAGAACACACCAGAAATCAAATTGGTCAATTCTTATTTCAATATTCTTGAACAAAATGAAAGCCAACTAAAGCACAATGTACAACGGAAAGCTTGGAATCTATTCCAGGGCCACTGTCCCTTCATAAAACAACAAGGGAATGGACTAATAGGCCAAAGCAAAAGCCGATTTAGTCACTTCTGTAACCTTGGACTGCAGTGCTTTTGACCTCTAGCTTCATTCTAGAAATTTCAACACTCATTAATATCCAATCAGTCAACAGGCAGCAGATCACTCATTTTGGGGGGATGTATTTGTCTAATAATGGAGATCACCCCAAGCTTTCAAAATAAAGGCAGAAAACAGAAAGCAGATTTGCTTTAAGCAGAAATTGCATTTATATCAGACCTTTCACAGCTGTGCGTCTCAAAAGGATTTACAGCCAATAAAGTGTAATTATTGTTTTAATGCAGGAACAGTCAAACTACAGACTTTAGCAGCATACTTTGGAAGAATTGACAGTCCTCAAAACTCCCATCTAGACCCTAACCACACAATGAAACACACTCCACGTCAAGTGTAGGGCAAAGTAAGGAGACAGGGATCCACGAACTGCCGCAGTTGATACAGGGATTGACTGCTGGCATCATTTTGCACCACACACTAGTCATCTAATCAATTGAGCTAACCAATATCCTTAATTCTTTGCACCCAGCAAGCTCCCACAAAGAGCAAAATGATGATGGTGAAATTTCTAGTGCTGTTAATTAAGGGCTAATTATTGGCCAGGACACCAGGGAGAACTGCCCTACCTTTCTTTCAAATAGTGTCATGTGATGTTTTATAGCCACTTGAGGGCCTTAGTTTAACATCTCATTCAAAAGACGGCACCTCCAACTCAGAACACCTTCAATACTTCACTGAGTGCCAACCTGGATTTTGTGCTCATATCTATGGTTGAACCCACAACTTTCCACCTCAAGAGGCAGACAGACAGATGTCTCAGCGAATCAAAGGATAGTGCGAGTGGGTAGGAAAGTGCAACAGAAGCCAAAGGTCAGCCACAATCATACTGAATGGCAGAGCAGGTTCAGGGGGCTGAATGGCAGAGCAGGCTCCATTAGTCCTGGTTCCTACTTTGTATATTCTTAGTTAAGGGTGCTTACCTATTGAGCCACAATTGACATATAAGAGTGTTACGGGGACTAGGGTTAAAAATCAACCACGCTCATCTTCAGGCACATTCTGCAAGCTATCCTGGTTCCAGGAAGAGTGACCAGTCTTCCAGTTCAGCACTGCACGATCACAGACATTTAGACTGTGCAGCCTGCCAGTGGAATATACATTTGTATTCGCCAGCACATTGAGCAAATATTCTTAACTGCACCAATTTTTTCAACACTGACTCCTTAAATTCAAGAATCCTACAACACTATTGGGACACTGGGGATCTGCATGGACTCAAGAGTCCGAGTTCCTAGCTGGGACTACAGATCCTACAAAAATAGAGGAAATAGTACTGCACAATGTGGATGTACCTACTGCTCAGGGATTGCAACGATTTAAGAAGGCACTTCGCCATCACCTTCTCAAGGGCAACTAGGGATGGGCAATAAATGCTGGCCAGTCAGCGACGCCCATGTCCCATAAATGAATTTTTTAAAAAATGTTCTGAACTTGTGCTGTCTGCAACAACACACAAGGAATAATCTGACTGCCTTGGTTAGGTCAGCACCTAATGCAAATCCAACCCATAGAGAACAAGAAGTAGGAGCTTAAATCTGATCACAGCAAGTTGTGAAATTAATTCAATAAAGCTGATCAGTTGCGAACTTAAATCAGAAAACAAACTGACAACAAAAACTACAAAATTGCTGCAAGAAACCAAAGGTTTTAATTAGTGGAAGACAACATCCACATATCAGCCTACATGAGATGGACAACCAGGGAGAGTCACTAAACATGGCTGCCCACATCCCAAAAACAGCTAAAAACTGGGATTTAATCACTCAAAAATAAGATGCATGGGAAAAACATCAGCCAGCATTTCTGCTTCTGATTATCTTGTGGGTGATATCAGATAATTTGATTGTGCAGGTAAGTCACTGTCTGGGACCACACACGAAAAATAGACATTTGAGTGATCCATGGATCTACACAAAGTCAGAGGAGTAAGGAGAGTTTCAATGCATTTTTGTTTAAATATGACCAATATAAACAATTATGCTTGCTCACATTGTTTTCTTCATTATCACGGATGGTATTCTTGCCAGATTTCCGCTTCAGATCAGAACTGCCAGCCTCATCAGCACTGGACAGAACCAAGTGATCGCTTGCTTTTTAATCAATTCTGTTACAGTCACATATATAAAAGGGTTGAAAGACTTCAAAAGCAAAAGATAGCAACTGCCAACAAACTACAGTACAGAGATAACGTCTGGTTGCGAGAGCAGAAGCTCAAGTTTATTTAACCATTGATCACGTTACAGGCTACAGGAGGAGACAGAACCCAGCTGCTGACTCCTGGTTCACGCAACATAATACCTTTTAAATTACCACCCTGAGCAACATGACAATAATACTCAATACCGTCCCAACCACCCCGCCCCTGTCACAACCAACGTAAAAGAGACGGGGCATCTGATTTTTAACTACACACAAAAAGGCTGACACTACAATTGCTCCATTCAGTCTTACTGTGGAGATGGATGACCAACATAATCTATTTCACATTACTTTGTTCTGAATGGATTTTAAAGAAACATACAAATACACCGTTGTGAAGAAAAGGTCTATTTTCCCAACCCCCTCTTTCTGGGTAATGATAGCTGCAAGAACTTGAATAAGTGGCACATAGTGTTCAGTCCATTTATAATATACGCTCACACAATGCAATTTTACATTGAAGAAACTTACTTAAATCTCCTAGATTCGTTTTTCTTGTGATATTACACAACACGCAGTAAAGCCCATCAGTTACACTGCTGGATTCTTATAGAACCAACTTCTTCCTTTCAACTGTTTCACAGCAGTTTCCATAATTTAGATCTCGTCTCCTGCAATTTAGAAGTGATAGCTCTTCAATAAATTTCTCTTGCATCATGGCTGAAAGGTGTCCGTTTTCAGAGTCCTTTCCTCTTAACGTGCGTTGGGAAAATGCATGTCAGCCGTGGAGGCAAGTCAAGGCCTGGCTCTTGGTTTACCGAGGCCTGCTGTGTTGCTATGGAGTCTGAAACTCTCATTGCAGCTGAAGGGAGCTGACAGTTTGCTAATACTCCTTTCTAATTGGCTGTCTGAAGCAGAGAGAGCTGGATGTGGGCCCCCAGTCGCTTCAGAGACAATCAGCAGCAGCTTCTCTCACTCAAAGAGAGCACAGCTTCGAGGATCCACAGTACAGAGCTGTGAGCAACTAACGTTCCCTCCAAGACTGGCTCCCCACTGGGAGCACACAATCCCTGAATTTACACATACTTCTTTCTCAAGCCAAGTCCATGCACTGATCAATTATCCTTCACATTCTTCCTGAAGTAATACAACAGTCCTTTCCCATTTGAAATATTAGCATCCTTGTTTATGGCAAAGCAAGTTCAGCAGTTTTGTTTCGCCAATCCTTTTTTTGTAATGCTGTAAACATAATGAAAGATATTCCTCTACTTGGGAGAGAAAAGGGAGTCTATTCAAGCAACAAAACCATCAGATTTGTATGTTTTCTCGTGCTTTTATTTAAAGCACTCAATTATACTTTCAATAAGTTATGATAATTCATTAATAAGCGCCTAATTGTACGTATAACTCAATGGAACAAAAATCACATTTCTGTCTGCACAGCTTCAACAGCATTCAGCGCCTCTTTCTTTTCTCTTCCACTGTCTATTGACACTCATTTTTACAGGGCGTTTTCATTACACTAGAGGAAGGGGGCTGGAGAGTGACTGATTTGGTGGCAGGGAGGAATGTCATAAGCCCCCTGCTTCCCTGTAGGGTGGAAAAACTAAACTGGAAGCAGAGATATCATTCATCATCAAGGCGAGTGGCTGCTTTCCTTCAGTTTCCTCATGCTGTCTGCCTCAGCAATTCGCCCAGCGAGCCTCTCCTAGGCAGCTTGCACTGTCCTCGCTGTTTGCAACCTGGATTGCAGCAAATCCTCATCCAGCTGCCAACACGGCAGCTTCAAACAATTGATTATCGGAGCTGTGCTTTCAGGAAGCAACACTCCCTTTCCATTCCCTCCAGAGGGGTTTGCTCAGACTTTCTTTGTATCTGCAGTTTAGATTTGCACAAAAATGCAAAGCTGGCAGTGCTGTCTCTGTCCATGCAAAGCACTGACTGACATTTGCAACCATTTGTTCATTTCTCTCTGCCTCTTTACACCAAGAATTCCAGCTTCATTAATCACTGCATTATCCCTGCCTCTCTCCATCGTGTTGTGCAAACTCAGGGCTGGCCGTTCATCGCAAGGCAGGGACAGGACAGACAAATATCAGGAGAATTACCCCCAGAAGACCTTGGTGTGGATATCAATGAGCAGCTAACTCAGAGGGAATAGCTGGGAGATTCTGGAGTTATTGGAAGGAGCTGAAACTGCCAAAGTGCATAGAAACAGATGAAAAAAAGGAGTTATCACATTTTCAAACGTCGACGGTGCGTTAGAATGGCATAGAGAGAACTTTCTGCCCGAAATTCCTCAGCAGCAAGTTCCCATTGGCAACTGTGTTGAGAACAGACAGGGCATTTCAGAGCCAAGAGGTGGAATCTGACTCATTCTAGCACATTTGTTTCTCCCTGCTCTCTCTCTCCATATAGTGGTGCCTTGCATTGGGCACAGTTGCACAGGCACCGGTTGCCCTCTGGCACTTTGGCATTTTGCCCAAGAACATGTCAACTTGTTCAGCCGAGTTCAATCCTATCCTCAAGTCAGTGCTTGTCACGTCACAGGAAAAGCTGGCATTCATATAACTCCAACAAGAACCATCACCTTTAGGGGAGTTGGGGGGAAAATTGGGAGAAAGAAAAATAGTGCAGCAATCACTTGGAAATGGAGAGACAGACAAGTTAAAGCGTTTTACAGAATCAACACAAACGAGGTTGGTAGATAATACTTAACGCAGGCACACAAAGTGGTGTTACCCTGCTGAAATCTGACTACCCTCAGTGAAGGTCCTCAGATCAGTACGGATAGTAACACTGCTGGAAAGGTTTAAATCAACTGCGTTAAAAAAGATGGAATGTTTATTTACAGTCTGTAGTCATTAAACATTTCAATGTTGTCTTGGGTCTTGTTTCCCCTTAGTAACAACAGGGAATGAAAACATTGTTTGGACAGGTGCCGAGAGAAATATTAATCTCCTGCCTCCCTGAACTGTGCAATCTGCATCTCACATTCTGTATCAAAGAAAAATATCTGCAATGAAATAAGCAGATGTCAAGCTTCACACTCCACTTTCTCCTGCCTGCGGAACACCCTTCTACATTGAGAACTCTAGCCCATGTATAGAGAAGTTCAAATGCAGTTTGCCATAGCTTGCTAGCTGCTTTCAATGGCTGGTCAATGGCAGTGAGACCCAGGAAGGCTCCAGGTTAGATTACTAGTCTGTACCCAATCAACTTATTGCAGGCAGAGAGCTCAAAAGTGGTAGAAGTACTACAGTCTTGTGAGGCTAACAGGAGACAAGGGATGGATACATTAACCAGGGTTCCCACCCTACATCACTGTGCAGTGGCCTCAGCCGGGCATTAAACAGCCAAGCCTTAATTAATCATTTAAACTTCACATCCCTGATCCACACACACACACACACACACACACACACACATCTGGGCCTAGCCAAGCTGGCCATTAATAGGTCTAGGCAATTAATAGGTCATCTGTCCGAACTGTTTGCCCTCTTCGATAGCCAGGTTTGCCCTGGAAAGGGAGCACACAACGTCTTCCAGCACCATCAAGGCCTTCCATGCCCGGTGGGCATTGCAGGGACTGGGGTGTTTTATTGACCCCTTCAACCACATTTTGTTTTAAGTTTTCTTTGAGATGCTTTTTACTTTGATGAGGCATTTCTTTAGGAGCTGCATTTTAATTTATCCCTCAATTTATTGACTTAATTTATTTGGTTAACCAAAAAGAAGCACACAGTCGCGCACGTGCGGATGTTGTACAGCCTTTTCTGGAGTTAGTTGGACTCAATTACAAGAACCAGAAATATATCTCAAAATTACATTAACACAGTGAACTCTGGGATAGCCTCTGAGGGAGAAAAAAAGCTTTCATGTGACTAGGTAGGAATTATCGAAAGTGTGTAAAGATTCTGTAACTGTCCCTTCCACACAGATTTTAAATCACTGATTAATAAAAACATGGTTAGGCTTCAGCTGGAGTATTGCATCCAATTTCTGGCACCACAATTTAGGAAGGATTGTGAAGGCAATTTAGGAAGGATGGAGAGGATGTGGAGGAAATTGACCAGAATGGTGCCAGGCTGAATGACTTCAGTGCATTTGGAGAGACTGGAGAAACTGGGATTGTTTTCCTCAGAGTAGAGAAGGTTAAGGGAGAGATTTAATGGAGGCATTTGAAATCACAAAGTGGCTTTTGGATAGAGGAGGGGGAGAGAAACTGCTTCCCAGTGGCAGCAGGGTCATTAGCCACAGGAACATATATTGAAGTGAATCGGCAAGAGAACCACAGTGGTGAGATGAGAATTTCTTATTACGCAGCGAGTTGTTGTGATCTGGAAGACACTGCCTGAAAGCGTGATGGAAGCAGATTCAATAGGAACTTTCAAAAAAGGGGAAATTGGATAAATACCGGAAGGAGAATTTTTTTTACCAAGTTATTGTACCACAGAAACACACATTACTCTTTGAGACGACAGATCATCTGCAGATTTCTGTTCAGCTGAGGGGAAAATTTAAAAAGAAACTCAGGCAAATCTAAATGAGATGTTTAGCTGCTGTATTGAGAAATACATTGCTTAGGTAAGGATTTTCTCAGCCACTGGCTGTACAAACCAGTTTGCGAATCTCAGTCCTATAACCTGTTTAACTGTTCATTCAGTGATTCATAGACACCAACACTGAAATGGATGAGATTTGAAAAACGGAGCAGTGCAAGATTTTGCATTAATATATTTTGCTGACAGTTTCCATGGCTCTCCTGAAAATTTTGGTTATGGTTACAAAGGCCATTCTTTTTATTCCTGTTTTCTCCCCTCCAGGCCTGAAGTCTTGCTGGTGTACAATTCTATGGATACCAGTACCTTGCCAATTAATCTTGCTTCCTGTGACAATTTAGTTAGTATTGGCATGCTGTTGTACTCTGGAGGGCATCACAGCTGAGCCTAAGCCTGTAGTCCACACACAAAACCCATTCACTTACACAGTTCAAATCAAGCTCAAAGAGTGGAAACACTGCATGAGTTTTCCTGTCTTCACTTCAAGGGCACTGAGGCCAATTGCAGCGCCATCCTTGCTGAGATCAGCAAACTCATTGCTGGCTTTGGGAACAGAAGCTGGGGCCTTCCCGCTCTGTGTGGCTCAGTCTAACACCAAGGCAATACACTTCCCAGCTGAACCATCACTTTGATCATGAGTGACAGAGCACACAAGTATGGAGGGGGCAGCAGTGTACTCTGAGCCATTCAGAGCTAGATGTCTCTTCCCAGACAACTTGTCCTGCAAACAGTGTCAGTCATGGCTTAGTTTCTAGCATGCTTGCCCACTCCTGAGTCAGAAAGTTGTGGGTTCAAGTCACACTGAAGATGTTTCAGCCAGCACTGAGGTACCATCGATCAGGGGACTTCTCCCTGATGTCCTAGCCAATGTTTATCAGTTATGATCTCATTGAATGGCAGAGCAGTCTTGGTAGGCCAAATGGCCTACTTCTGCTCTTCCATCTTATGGTCTTATCCCTCAGTCAATATCACTAAAAACAGATTATCTGGTCATCATCACATTGCTGTTTGTGGGAGATTGCTGTGTGCCAATTGGCTGCTGCATTTCCTATATAACAACAGTGTCTACACTTCAAAAGTACTTCATTGGCTGTAAAGTGCTTTGGAATGTCCGAAGGTCACAAAAGGTAGTGTATAAATATGAGTTCTTCCTGCCTTTCAAAGGCTAGCATGCAGCTGGAGTCTGTTGTTCAGCCTTTGGACTGCAGCAGGGACAAAGGGGGGGCTTGGGTAGCAGGTGTCCTGTCCTGTCAGGTATAACTTTGTTTTAAAACAACAGAAAACTCTTTGGAAGGATAAAGAGAAATTAAATTGAAAGAGAATAGATTTGATTTCTAAAGAAGGGACTCCCAGATGAACTGGTAGTGAATGGATCATAACTGATACATGGAGTGTTTAAGAGCGATGATGAGAGATCATAAATTAACTGACAAGGAAGGTAATTGAATGCACTGGAATTTATGCTTTGAAGTCAGAAGAAATGAGTGTTGGTTTCATAAAAAATATTTCACATGAAAGTGTTTACCAAAAAAATTATCACTTTGTCGTTTTAAACAATGATAAAGATTCAATTTCCCACACGGCAATCCTGTGGCCTGAGTTTGATGGCCAATTAGGGTTAGTTTTGGGCTGTGGACTCACTAGGAACTGTGTCTAGCATGTGGCTCCCTTACAGTCAAAGACATGAGATTTTCATCCATCTGTCTGGCTAGATTTTATCCCACACCTCAGAACTAATCCACTGCACCATTCCTGCTTCAAACAATGGTACTTAACAGACGTTATAAAAGTGATTACAAGATGAATTGCCATCAGTAAAAGCAATGTCCCCTGCATTACACACAAAGAGAAGAAATGAAAATCACAGAGACACTGCATTTTTTCTGAAAGGTTAGTTTGTTTCTCAGCCCAAAAATCCTATCCCTTCTTAATGGGGCCAGCCCCAGTCACCTGCTGTCTCATTGTATCCCTTTTTCTGATCCAATATATTCAATTCTCTTTTTTCCCCATTCAGGATTTTCTGTTCAGCATCTTTCCCTTGTAACATATTACTCTATTCACTTAGTTTTTAGGGAACAGAAATTCGGACTGACTTCACTTGCTATTTACCAACTTTTGAATGTTTTAACTGTTGTCCCCAATATTGGAATCTTTCACCACATTGTGAACCAATTGTCTGGATCAACTTTATCAAGTCTCCGCATTAACTTAATAACTTCAACTCCACCACCTGAAACTCTTCTCTTTCTCCAAGTAAACATGCCCAACTTGTTTAAGCTTTCCTCATTAGAGCGAGACTCCTGATATCTGGAGTAAGACTGTTCCTTGTGATTAGATATCCAGAACTGCCCACAGTTCCACAGATGGACTCTTGAGCATTACCTTGTACAAAAAAGACGCATCCTCTTTAGAGTTGTATTATTGTTCATCTTTATATCTCACCTTTGGCTCGTAAGGTTATGGATTCAAGTTCTACTCCAGGACTTGAACCCATAGGTCGGAATTTTCCTATCCCGCCTGGCACGGGAATTGTAGCGGGCGAGGGGCAGTCCATGGAAAAATTTGTTGACCTCGGGTGGGATTTTACAGTTTCGGGATAAGCGAGGCCAAAAAATTCCACTCATAATCTCCATAATCCAGGCTAATATTCCAATGCAGAATTGAGGGAGCATTGCATTAAGCATTCTTTCTGGTTGTATCACAGCTGGGTCTGGGCTCCTGCTCTGCCCAAGACCACAAGGAACTACAAAAGGTTGTGAATGTAGCCCCAATCCATCACACAAGTGACTCTGTCTGCACTTCCCGCTGCCTCGACAAAGCAGCCAGCATAATTAAGGACCCCACGCTCTTTCACCTTCTTCAGTCAGGAAAAAGATACAAAAGTCTGAGGTCACGTACCAACCGACTCAAGAGCAGCTTCTTCCCTGCTGCTGTCAGACTTTTGAATAGACTTATCTTGCATTAAGTTGATCTTTCTCTACACCCTAGCTATGACTGTAACACTACGTTCTGCACTCTCTCCTTTCCTTCTCTATGAACAGTATGTTTTGTCTATGTAGCGCGCAAGAAACAATACTTTTCACTGTATGTTAATACATGTAACAATAATAAATCAAATCAAATTATCGCCAGTGCCATCTTTCAGATGAGAGATTAAATTGAGGCCCTTGTGCCCTCTCAGGTAAACATGTGAGATCCCATGGCGCCACATAAAGAGGAGCATTCATGGTGATTTGGCTTATATTTATCCGTCAACCAACATTACACAGAGTAAATTATCTGTGGTCATTATCTCACTTCTGTTTGTGGCTGTAACATCTCCTACATTACAACAGTGACTACATCACACAGAGGGTGGTGAGTGTCTGGAACGAGCTGCCAGAGGCAGTAGTAGAGGCGGGTACAATTTTGTCTTTTAAAAAGCGTTTAGACAGTTACATGGGTAAGATGGGCATAGAGGGATATGGGGCAAATGCGGGCAATTGGAACTTGCTTAGTGGTAAAAACTGGGTGGCATGGACAGGTTGGGCCGAAGGGCCTGTTGCCATGCTGTAAACCTCTATGACTTTATTGCCGGAATTTTACCGGCACGCCTGCCTCGGTATCAGGACAGGCGAGGCTCACAGAATGGCATTTTCCGTTGGCCTCAGGTGGGATCTTATGAGCTTCAGGCAGGCGAAGCTATAAAATTCCAGCAAATTACTCTATCACAACAGTTTAAAAGTATTTAATTGGCTATAAAGTACTTTGGGATATCCTGAGGTAATGAAAGGCAATAAATAATTGCAATTTCTTTCTTTACTCAATCTCTCTGCAGCACAGTCTATGTTCATAGTTTTGGGTGAAAAAAATATCTAGGACAAGAAAAGTCCATCAAGCCGAGAGATGCTTGTTCCACTTAAATCCAGTCATTCCTTTTCTCAGCATTGCCAAGCGTGGTGTTGACAATGTCATCAGATTTATCCACTGTAATGTTTATCTGTCTTTTCTGATGAGCTACATGACTGTTCCATTTAACACATACTCTCCTAAATTGTTCCCAACTCACTCACCATATGGGAGAGCAGGGCAGCCAACCTGCTCCCAGCCCTCTGCCGATTCCAGCTTTAATTGATAACTAAAGAGATGCTCAGGAGCTTGCTTTTGCAAACAAAGTGCCTTATTCTGGTCAACCATTCCCAATTGCATGACTGAGACCAAGAACATGGTACATATATCCTACCAGCTTCTGGCACAACAGAGAACACTAACATACTACAAACCTACATAAATAAAAATTTATGATTTACACATTAATATAGGAACTACAACATGGAAGATGGCCATTTGGCCCAACCAGTACACATTGGTGTTTATCCTCCACATAAGCAGTCATCCTCATCCTATGTGTACTCTGTTTCCATATCCTGTGAGCCATCCTATCCTTCAATCATGCTTGTATTTAACATGGTTCCTGTTTCAATCACTAACTCCAGCTGTGCATTCCACAATCTTACAACTCTGTGAAAAAAAGTTTATTCTGCTCTTGCTTCTGAATCATGCAATCTTACATCTACGCCCTCTTATTCATGGCTCTTCAATCTTTGGAAACAGTGTTTATTCACTCTCTCCCATCCTTCAAAATGTTAACCACTGCAATCAAACCAACCCCTAACCTCTTCTGCTCTAAGTGAAATGGCTCAATTTTTCAGGTTAGAAGCATTGTCTTTTTTGTGGGTGACGCTAATAAAGGAACTTTTATTTCCCTTCTTTAATAGCCCTGGAGGCATTAAGAGTCAACCACATTGTGTAGGACTGGAACCACCTGCCAGACAGAGCAGGTAGGGTGAAACCCTGAGCCCCAATGATGGCTGATTAAACACCACTTGTGAGTGAAATCTCTGCTTTAATCTTTGATTGTGCTTAGTTAGCTAATGATCCCAGTCAACATGTACATAGTCACTATAGCCAGAATTCCCATTCCAAACTGTTTTCCTGTGACCCCAGCTAGGATGCATGCACTAGTACATGACTGGTGAGGACAGTAACAGGTTTGTCTTTGATGTCTCCTAGGATTGAACCAACTCTTGACTGCCTAGACGCATGCATATAGAATGGTCATTTGGTTGGAGTACTGGAGGAAACCGAGAATAGCCCATTAGGCTTCAATACTTTCAGTAGACCAAGGGAGGAAATTGGGTCAGGGACATTTTTCCTTCAAAAGAAGCAAATAATCTTCTTTGAAGCCAGGGACAAACATTAGTAAACCAATTTAACAGAGTAAGTTGTGTTAATTTTGTGCTTACTTTGACTTGAGGAAGGACCTTTGGCTCCAACAGCAAATTCCTTTTGATTTAATCCACTACTTGCAGGCGAGACAGACACAGCACCCACGCTCTTGGTGAAAATTCCACTGATAAATTTTAACATCTTTCGATCCCGTGCATTGGACTTGGTTCTCTCTGGTGTTGGAATGTCTCGGCCTTGCTCAAGTTCTTCAGCGAGGGTATGAATGTCACTGTTATCCAATGTTCTGCTCTTTCCTTTCCCTTGTTCAGTTACTGCCTGCGTAACTCTCCTGTGGAACATCTCCCCAGTGTTCCTCAAGCTTTCTACTCGGGAATATTTTTTGTTGCTCACTTGAATTTTCATCCTCATTTCACTCTCTTGCCAAGACAAGCAGTTAGTATGGCGAAGATTCTTCTCCTTTTTCCCTGAGGTTTTTACTGTTTCAGTTTTACCCTGGTTGCCACTGGAACTTCTCATCACACCTGGGCTCTTCTCAGCAATCACAGGCAAGGATAGGGGCTTCGGTTTTACATAGCCTTTCTCCACATGTTGAGAGGGAGACACAGCTTTGTCTAGTGGCAGATCCCTTTCAACCTGAGCTTTCTTCTCAACTGAAATATTGAGATATTTGCTTTTTAATGTCTGCTCTGCTGGGATGCAAAGACTCAAGGCTCTCTCAGTTTGATCTTTCAAGATTCCTTCTGACTCAGATCTTCTTGGATCTTCACCTTCAGTCTGTGTTTTTCCATGGCTTTTCTCAGAAACCGAAAGACTGGCAAGATTCTCCTCAATCTTGGCAACGGCACACAACTGGCATGGTTGAATCTGACCATTATAATTCCTCTCATTGGCACCATTAACATCAGTATGTCTGCATTGGCCTGTGAACTTGGCATGGGGTGTAGAAAAAGGCAACAATCCTACATTTTCAGATTTATTTCCGGATTTTAGCGACTGTTCAACATGGGCTTTGCTCAGAAATTCATCCACTTCAGCCCAAGTTGATCTGGCACCATCATCTAATTCTTCATTTCTAACACTGAAGCTGCTTTGATCATCAATTGTTCCAGGCTGAATTGGCTCAACATTATTTGTAGCTTTTAACCTCAAATTTTGGGGACCTTGAAGTCCCTGGCCAGAAGCACCTTCTTTGCCGTGCAATAAAGAGATCTTCTCTGCAGCCTTGATGCCAGGCTCCTCTTCCGATGAGGTGGCTTTGTTCCTCTGACAAGTCTCACTCCCACTGCCTCCATCGCTCAGAGGCTCTAATTTCACGAGCGTGAGAGAGATATGAAAAGTAGTCCTTCGTTGCAAGATTGCTCCTCTGTTCATGGGTTCAGAGTACGAAGGTAGCACGGGGCTCTGAAAGGCTCATGGCCCCTTCCCATCACAGACCACCCATCCGGACAACGATTCTATGTATTAGGCTTCTTGGAATCCACGATGCAATACAAAAGGATACATGCTTTGCGCTATAGAACAGAGATCATCCGAAGCATCAAGCATCCTCATTACACAATACAGACACCCCCCTACCCCTCCCTTACCACAGCTGCAGCGAGCTTTCCAAGGTTTCCGGACATATTCCTATTTGCATGTCAGGTGCCAAAATCAAGTGGAGGAAATACTGCACGGGAGAAAAAGGATACAAAAACATTTCAAGGATGAAAAAAATGAAGCAAGCTCTAATTGTGAGGAGGAAACCACTGAAATCCTTTCAACACTCTTAGATCAAAACAGCTTGATGAGATAATGAAGACACCAGAGTATACATTGAGAATTCACATTGATTCAGACCTGAAAAGCTCAGTGGGGGTCTTCTGGAAAATGTGGACTGGAATACCCATCCCCTTCCAGCTCCAGGGAAACGATGTCTTATGTTTAATGGTTACCTCCTCCCATTTTAGCCACCCCTCCCTCACTAAAACACCTATATTAAGTATTCAGTCTTTATTTAAGAGTGGCAGAATTGCCGACTAACATGTAAGAGAGATGGAAGGGGAGATAAGTTGCACAGTGGTAATCGTTTGTATAGAAATCCATCCCTCATTTGTCAGTAAGGCAATTACTGCGGGTGAAGCAATATGGATGCAAGATGACACATCCCACATTAACGGGAAGACAGCCAGCAAGCTGTTTGTGTGAGCTACAATTTACAACAAAAAAAATACACTCAGAATTTCAGTCAGAAAATGGGTGGATACCCAATTGACGGACAGGAGAGAGACAGCAAAATAGAGCACGCGCAAGACAAAACCTCCTAAAATCCTGGAAAGATCTATAACTGTCGATCTCAATAACAATTCAAGTAAATCACACTGTTGACAGGAATATAAAATGTTCAACATCAAATCTAACAAGTTAATCGGCTGTATACATCTCAGAAATGAAGAGAGATGGTTTCTGCAATGCACCAAATAAAAATAAAGTCAATTAAGTAGTGACCAGTGGGTTAAAAAATATTTTTTTCAATAGTTTGCGTAATGTCAGATGACAGCAGCCAGCAAATAGTGCTGATATCAACCAAAATAAATAGTTGAACATGTTTTTAAAATGAAAATGAAGCTCTTTGGTGGTTAGGATTTTCACCTCCAACCACTCTACTGGCACACCCATTCCAAAGTGTAGATCACTCTTCTAAGTGTATATCACTCCTAAATTTTCCTTTTACTAGTTTCTTCCTGTGTGTGCCCTTTATTATCATGACTCAATGTAATTTAAGTAATATTCCAGATTAACCCTTTGCTGTACCAGTCACTATTTTGCATATCTGTGTAAAATCACCCAGAAAGGGCTTCTCTCTGTGTTGTTAAACTAAAAATAAATTCCAGACGAGATCTGCAGGTCTCTGACTGTATGCAACGTTAAGACAGCAAGAGATCCCATTCACAAAGTCAAAATACTGCAAATGCTGGAAATCTGAAATGAAAACATAAAATAATGGAAATATTCAGCAGATCTGGCAGCACCTGTGGTGAGGGAAACAGAGTTAATATTTAGGTTGACCTTTCATTAGAACAAAGGTTCCAAAGAATCCAGTTACACTGACTAAACTTTCCTCTTTGACGTGTAAGGGTGGAATTTCTGTCCACCCCTTGCAAGGTAAGTGATAGCTGCAGGGAGGTCCTCCCCAAACTGAAACTGCCCACTTTTCAGGCTTCAGTTGGACCTGATGTGATTGTAGTGACTCGTACACCAATACTGGAGGTAACCAGTGTGTGCAGGGATGTAAGTAGCCTCCAAACAACCCCTCATTTCACCCCAAATAATTCTTGCTTTACTTTTTTAAAAGTGCAAATCAGCTCCCTGGCTCAGGGGGCCAAAAAGACTATCTGTGGGCTTGAGGGAGCAACACCTTGGCAACCTCCCCTGCCCAGCAGCTTCCAACAGTCATGGATAGGTGAGTGCCAGAATGTGCTTGAGTGGCACTTGTATCTTCCTGACCCCTGTAAAATGAGGTGCCTATCCTCCCACTGAGCTGGCAAGTTTCAGTCTGGTCAGTGCCCCTGGAGAATTACGAATAGAGGAATCTCAGAACCCTGGTCTCTCCAGTCTTTCCTAATAATTCAGACCCTAGGGATCACCAGGTGATCCGTCCCTGCATTGCCTCCAGTTCACAAATATATCCTCAACTGGGATATAATATTCAAGCTGTGGTCTGAGAAGGGGAGGTCTTGTGGCACAGTGGGTAGCGCCCTGTCTCTAAACCAGTAATCAAGTCCAACGCCAGGGTTGAATGACATTGGAGGATGCCTTCTTAACATGACCAAACAGGTGATTAACCAACCTGTAAATCCTTCCAAGCAGGAGAATCTCCTGGTCAACCATGCTTGATGCCCTTCAAGTTATAGCCTCTGCCAACAGGCTAACTGCGAAAAACTGCAGCAGGCGACGGTGCAGAGGGACCTCGGGGTCCTTGTGCATGAGTCGCAAAAACCCAGCCTGCGGGTGCAGCAGGTGGTCAGGAAGGCGAATGGGATGCTGGCCTTCATAGCGAGGGGGATTGAATATAAAAGTAGGGAGGTCTTGCTGTGGCTGTATAGGGCATTGGTGAGGCCGCAGCTGGAGTACTGTGTGCAGTTTTGGTCGCCACACTTACGCAAGGATATTTTGGCCTTGGAGGGAGTGCAGAGGAGGTTTACTAGGCTGATACCGGAGTTGAGGGGGTTGAGCTATGAGGAGAGGCTGAATAAACTAGGCTTGTACTCGTTAGAGTTTAGAAGAATGAGGGGAGATCTCATTGAGACGTATAAGATGATGAATGGGATGGATAGGATAGAGGTGGAGAGGCTCTTCCCGCTCAGAAAGGACAGCAGGACTAGGGGGCACAGCCTCAAGATAAAGGGGGTGGCGGTTTAGAACGGAGTTGAGGAGGAACTTCTTCACTCAAAGGGTGGTGAATCTCTGGAATTCTCTGCCCGTTGAAGTGGTGGAGGCTGCCTCGCTAAATATTTTTAAGACGCGGGTTGATGGGTTTTTGATAAGCGAGGGGATTAAGGGTTATGGGGAGAGGGCAGGAATGTGGAACTGAGACACGACAGATCAGCCATGATCTTATTGAATGGCGGGGCAGGCTCGAAGGGCTGGATGGTTTACTCCTGCTCCTATTTCTTATGTTCTTATGTTCCAGGTAACCAGCTATGAAAACAGATATGAACATAACATAAAAAATAGGAGCAGGAGTAGGCCATCTAACCCTTCAAGCCTGCCCCGCCATTCAATAAGATCATGGTTGATCTGAAGTGGATCAGTTCCACTTACCTGCCTGCTCCCCATAATCCTTAATTCCCCTGTCTATCAGAAACCTATCTACCTGTGACTTAAATATATTCAACAAGGTAGTCTCCACCACTTCAATGGGCAGAGAATTCCAGAGATTCACCACCCTTTGAGTGAAGAAGTTCCTCTTCAACTCTGATCTAAACTGCCCCCCCTTATTTTGAGGCTGTGCTGTCTAGTTCTGGTTTCCTTTCTAAGTGGGAAGAATCTCTCTACCTCTACCCTATCTAGCCCCTTCATTATCTTATATGTCTCTATAAGATCCCCCCTCAGCCTTCTAAACTCCAAGTACAGGCCCAATCTACTCAATCTCTCCTCATAAGCTAACCCCCTCATCTCCGGTATCAGCCTAGTGAACCTGCTCTGTACTCCCTCCAAGGCCAATATATCCTTTCGCAAATGCGGTGACCAAAACTGCACACAGTACTCCAGCTGCGGCCTCACCAGTGCCCTGTACAGTTGCAGCAAGACCTCCCTGCTTTTATATTCTATCCCCCCTCGCTATAAAGGCCAACATCCCATTCGCCTTCTCGATCACCTGCTGCACCTGCAGAGCGCATTCTCCTCCTGCCTCTTGCATCTTTAGGTCCAGGAAGAGCCTACTGTGACTGTTAATGTTTGGTTGTAAGGATTCGCATTCTAATCAGTAATCTCTAAACTGTCTGTGCTTTATATGCTCTGTCTGAGGCCAGAACTCTCCATTCACCTGACGAAGGGGCTAACCCGAAAGCTTGCGAGTATATTATCAAATAAATAGGTTGGACTAAAACCTGGTGTTGTCAGACTTTTTACTGTACTATAACATGAGACATAGAAGATGAAAAATAATATAATTTTGTTTCTTTTTGACTTTTTTTCAAAGATTGTTTTGTGTTTTCATAAGTTTTAATTTAAAGAAGGGGGAGCAGTTAATATCTTGTCAATTACATTGTTAAGGTTCAATTATATTATGTTAAGGTTTGTTAATTACACTGTTAATATTAAGAAAGAGGTGATGGGTATTAATTTTCTTTGCGCACGTATAAATAGGGACACTCCTGGGAATTATATTTTAATTTGATTTTGTAAGTTTCCTTTGAACTTTTGATTTTTTGTTACAATGTCCCACCAGGGGCTGTCACACCCTCTTTTTTTGATCTTTTGTTTAATTTATTGCTTTTTGTTTTATCAAAAGAGACTATAAATAGGGGATTCCCTTGGGTTTCTCACCAGTCATGTGCACTGCACTTGGCAGTACTTCAGCAGAGCAGCATTGGACTCAAGAACAATTACCCTTTTATTAGTTTACTTTATTTTTTATTTGTTATACTTAAAAGAGCACATAGAATCATAGAGGTTTACAGCATGGAAACAGGCCCTTCAGCCCAACTTGTCCATGCCGCCTTTTTTTTAAAACACCTAAACTAATCCCAATTGCCCGTGTTTGCCCCATATCCCTCTATACCCATCGTACCCATGTAACTGTCGAAATGCTTTTTAAAAGATAAAATTGTACCTGCCTCTACTACCACCTCTGGCAGCTTTTTCCAAACACTCACCATCCTCTGTGTGAAAAAATTGCCCCTCTGGACACTTTTGTATCTCTCCCCTCTCACCTTAAACCTATGCCCTCTAGTTTTAGACTCCCCTACCTTTGGGAAAAGATATTGACTATCTACCTTAACTATGCCCCTTATTATTTTATAGACCTCTATGAGGTCACTCCTCAGCCTCCTACACCCCAGAGAAAAAAGTCCCAGTCTATCCAGCCTCTCCTTATAACTCAAACCATCAAGTCCCGGTAGCATCCTAGTAAGTCTTTTCTGCACTCTTTCTAGTTTAATAATATCCATTCTATAATAGGGTGACCAGAATTGCACACAATATTCCAAGTGTGGCCTTACCAATGTCTTGTACAACTTCAACAAGGCGTCCCAACTCCTGTATTCAATGTTCTGACCGATGAAACCAAGCATGCCGAATGCCTTCTTCACCACTCTGTCCACCTCTGACTCCACTTTCAATATAAATTTCTTTTATATAAATAGGGCATAACTGGGACACTGGGTTAAGTGGATGGACAGACTAAACAAGCCAATAAACTCTCTCAATAAAGAAAAACCCGGTTTTGGCTTCATCTACTGCCTTGCATCCTATTAACAATGACACCTTCCAACTTGTTTTGGTTCAATAAGAGGGAATAGAGGGATATGGACCATGTAGAGGCAAAGAAAATATTAGAAAGGCATCTGTGTTGGCACAGACTTGGTGGGCCAAAGGGCCTGTGCTGTATCATTCTTTGTTCTTTTTTGTTCAATGTTCAACTGGTTTTGGTCAATTGCTGCTCTCCGCATTGGGTGTGCACATGGAGTCCACTTGCTACATCTCATTTGCTTCACCTTTAGCTAATTTCAGACTGGAAAGAGTCCATGTTCAATCCTGGTCTATGCTGGCCTCAGTCAGGGACTAGAGAAACGAGGATTAGTTGCAGGATTAGGGAACAAAGGGAAATTCAACTTGACCTGTAAATCTCTGCTGCAAAGTATCCAGCGCCTTCAGCAGTTGGCACTAAGAAGTCAGCATTATTGTTCACTTAAAACATAGCACATAAATGAAGTTCCAAACCACTGCAGGTATTGGCACATTCTTGTGGGTGTTACTGAAACAAGTCTGCAGTAATCACACTGAAAAGCTTTGATTAAGCAAGCATCAATGAAAATGTTTGCTTTAAGTAGCATGCAGATGATATTTACCAGTGAAAGCAATAAAGAAAGGAAGACAAACTTAGCAAGTAACTTGTTATTCACAGCGCTTTCCTGTTGTACTCTGCTTTGCCATTTATCTGGAGTGCTGTCCCTCATGGAACAAATATGTCTGGACTCTGCTGCTAATGCCTTCTCCAAAACTAATAACCCACGTAGAAATTTTTTATTATTTAATAAATGGCACCACTGTTCTGTCATGACTCCAAATTGAACGCAGAGCATCTGAGCAATAAAGACGAGGAAGGCTCAGCTGCTGGGGCTAAAAGGGTTAAATTAGGAATACAGGTTGCACTTTTATTTCATGAATACAGAAGATTAAGGAGTGATCTAATTGATTTAGGTGGCTAAATCATTTGATGAGGTAGGCAGGAGATTGAAACTACTTTCTCTGGTGTGGGAGAGTAGGGGTCATACCACAAACTTAGAGCCAGGCCCTTCGGGGGTGATGTCAGGAAGCTCTTCTTCACACAAAGGGATAGTGGAAATCTGGAACCTCCACCTCCCCTCCCTCCAAACTGTTGAGCCTAGGGGTCAAGTGAACATTTTAAAATGGACATTGATTGATTTTTGTTTGGTAAGAGGATTGAGGGTTACAGAACCAAAGTGGGTAGATGGAGCTAAAATGATCTGACTAAATGACTGAGGAGGCACGGTGGCACAGTGGTTAGCACTGCTGCCTCACAGCACCAGAGATTCAGGTTCAATTCCTGGCTTGGGTCACTGTCTGTGTGGAGTTTGCATGTTCTCCCCATGTCTGTGCAGGATTCCTCCCACAGTCCAAAGATATTCCATGCTTAAGTTCTCGCTCAATGTAGCTGAACAGGTGCTGGAGTGTGGCCAGTAGAAGATTTTCACAGTAACTTCATTGCAGTGTTAATGCAAGCCTACTTGTGACAACAATGAATAAATTTTAAGGCTCAAATGGCCTCTTCCTATTTCTGTGTCAGTGCTGACTTCAGTCTGAGCTGTGGCTGGCTGCGGAGTGAGAGAAAGAGGAACATTACCCAATTTTACTGCTCCTGTTCACCATCCTGCAGACCAGTGAATGTCAGAGTGAGAATAGGATTGAACTATAGTGTGATTAGTAAGGGGAGAATGGGTATGAGAAAAATATCAGCCATGATTGACTGGCGGAACAGATTTGATGGGCTGAGTGGCCTAATTCTGCTCCTATATCTTATGGTATGTGACCACCCCCACCCCACCATCGAATTGTCAAGGCTCACTCCTGAAATCCTAATGATGGAGATTCATCCTGCTTGGTGGCATGTTGCAGGGGGGAGTGGGGTTCGGTACCCCTGGGTGAAGCAGGGAGAAAATTGAGGACAAAAATTAAGCTGCTTTTGCAAACCTTACTGACAAAAATAAAATACACATTCTAAAGAAACTAAAGAAAATTCGTCGTGGGGCTTGAAGGAGCCTGTGATTGGCATATAGCAAGAAAAACACTGCACATCCATCACAAAGAGAGCAGACTGCATTGCACACCACAAAGCTACTGGAAGGCGAGCAGAAATCAGACGAGAGCCTATTCCGATCACAGTTAAACAACGCAGTATGTGGCCCACTACAAAAAGATGCAAATTTCCAATTATACTGGGCAGGAAAAAAAATGAAAAGGCAGACATGTTTCCCGTCCCAAAGTAAGGATCATGAAACAACACAAAAAGAACCCCTCCATCACAATGCACAGGACTGCTGCCTACTTGGGTTATAATACGTAAGGGCGGGGATTAAGTGAGTGGGGTCTCTATTGTGTCTCGCGTGACATTTGCCATCTGGTCGTTGAACACAAATCACTGAAATTACTTTACTGCAACAAAGCACAAATACAAGGAGGTTTAACAAGTACAAATTTAGGGACATGAGCAGTTCATAAAAAATAAGTGTGTGTGTCAGTCTCGCTGCGGCATAGTACCGGCGAGGGCTGGGGTAGAAACAGAAAATACTGGTAAGAGTCTGGCTCTGAAGATATTGGACTCAAAACGTTAACTCTGTCTCTCTCTCTCCACAGATGCTACCAGACCCGTTGAGTTTATCCAGCATTTCTGTCTTTAGTTCAAATTTCCACTATCCGAAACATTTCGCTTTTATTTTAATGAGGGCTGGGGGACTGTTTGTTTTGCCAAAAATGTCAACAACAAAACAGGAGGGATGCAGACACCAGGCTAGGAAGTCGGGAGGAACACTGACTGGACAGGAAGAGGAAGGGGCAACTTTGGGAATAGACATGACGATTTGAAGGCTCAAAATTTACTCCTGGGGCGAGCGTTTTATAAGGGTTATCCAAATCGCTCAAGGACATCGTGGGTGGGGGCGGGTATGAAATGAGAAGTCGGTCAGAATGCGTTACTAAATGTGTGCTTGTGCATATTTCTGTTCCCTGGGGGCTGAACCCTAGCAAAAAAAGGAATAAAACCTGGCGTATTTCCTCAGTGGATCACTCGGCGAGGCGAATGTTGAGCCGGCTGAAATCCTTTAATTCCTTTATAAGGATCTGGAAATGCAAAGTCGTGACATCAGGCGGAGCGAATACAGTGGGGCCAGGTAATTTCGTGCAATATGACCTGGAAGCAGGAGATGATTCTCTTTGTCGGTATTCAGCCATCTCTGGGGAATACTCAGTGCTGCACAAAATTTCATCCTATTTCTGTGCTCCCGAGGATCCATTAGGACATCGGAATTATACCTCTGAGAGCAATCTGGTGTTAGGATTCAAAAATCAAGTCTGAAGATCAGATTCAGAACCCCAGAACAGATGTCCTGAATCCAAAGGCTCTAAATTGTTTCAAATGGATGTGATGCTGCCTCCACAGTTCATGCCTCGGGACTTTTTATATTTTGTGCTGAAGTATTTAAGAGCAAGTCCCTGATTTATTTATTCATGCTGCTATCTGTATCCGTTTTACAGTGCGTTAGTGGCAGATACAGAGGATTTTCTGGACCTTTCTTGGGGCGTGTAACATGTTGGACACCAGTAGAAATTGGAGTTTAGGTTTTTTACTTTGGTAATTGTTCAGTAACATGAACACTGAATGCCTGTTGCCCACGCCACACCACTAATGTAAAAATACCACCTTCCGTCCTAACCCACAGTACAACTAGATAAACACAGTGAGTCACACATTCACAGGATCAGACTCCGAGCTGCTGCTTAAACGACACTCCGAGTTGGCCAATCATACAGCAGCATTCACTGTTGCCATGGAGAAGTCTATTGGCTGGAGCATCCCGGTCCCCTATCTGACGCAACAGACGTTATACAGAGAATGAGTGCAAGAACCAGCAGAAAATGTCAAATGGTTAACACTACAGTCTTAGTAACGTTCAAAACATACGGGTTATTTAGTTATTGATGCGGATAGACGGACTGGCAATGAAGTAGTACTTGCAAGCTACACATGGCAATATTGGGAGGATTCCTCACGGAATCAACCTGGCCGAAGCTAACAGCATATCAAGGCACTGGCTGCAAGCGTCAGCGCTCATTTAACTATTCTATTGTTAACACGATGAGGGAAATCCCACTTTGCTCATAATTCAGTAAACACAACAACATCCATTACTGTGTGTTTTGTATCGACTGAAGTATGTTCTGGCCAAGATTTATCCCTCAATCAACATCACTAAAACAGCTTATCTGGTAGTAATCACCCTGCTGTTTGTGGGAGTTTACTGTGCACAGACTGGTTGCTGCATTTCCTACGCTTCAAAAGTACCTCATTAGCTGTGAAGCGCTTTGGGATATCCTCAGGTCATGAAGATACCATATAAATGCAATTTCTTCTTTGTCCTGCAACAAAGTCTCTGTTTATGAATACTGGCTGAGGAGAGGACTAGACAAGATTGTAATGCCCTTGTTCCTATATCAATGTCAAAGCTCACACATGAAGACTAGTCACTTGAGGAGAAGTACTGGCTGGCTAAGAATCAACACCTTTAACATACGAGTGGAGGAATGTGGGGGAATAACTAACTCAAGCCAAAATTATATAATTGTATCCCCTTTAAGTTGAGGGCTGATTTTGAATTAATGACAGGCACCATGGTTAAGTAACATGCAAAATACCTCACTGCACAGACTTTTTGGATAATCAAAGCTCGCTAGGTAGGTGTGGTTAAATTAGTGCCGCATCTGGTGGAGTGTATGACATTTTACTTTTTAACCTCCTGTATACTGCAGTATTGAGACTCTCGGGAGGCTAACAATTTTTCTAACGTGTAGCATCCAGATGGCATTTGATTTACACACAATTACTATAAATAGTGCAGCTCAGTTTATGATTCAACTGTCTGAAAAACCCAAACCCACTTCCTGTTTGATTTCCTGCATGCTTCCAATAATCTTCTGGTCAAGTCTAGCATACCAAACTAAAAGAATCATCCAATCCTCCTCATTCAGAATGAGACTATCTACAACACACTGCTGATAAATGGGCGATGGCAAGGCACGGTGGACCAAATGGCCTCTGTCTGTTCTGCATTATTCTATGAATCTGTCAACAAGAGACTGTACTGACAAGACATGATTAAATATGCCTCTGGTGACTCAATTCTTGGTTCATCTGCTCACATTCTGATCCTCACTATCTCCTCTAGTCTGCAGTGGAGATTCCACATTTGTTTTACTGTTGAAGTGGTTCCCAGGAACCTTGGCTTCCTCTTTCTTCATCACTCAATAACTCTCTGGCTCTCCTTTTCCTTCTCTCTCCATTTCTCTTCTGTATATAGTTTGATGAATGGTGATCACCCACTGTCGCCATTCATGTTTGAATAATGCTCACTTCTTTGAGGTACTGGAGCGTGTGTGCTAGCAGCACACAACCAAGCCAAGCTCAATGTTGACCACACTGGGCAAAACTCTTGGTGCTTTGCATGGACAATCCTAAACCATGAGCTCATTGTAGAAGGAAACACGGGCAGACACTGTAGATTATTGTGTCACAGGAAGGTCGCTGAAGACACAGACTGAAGAGGACAAAGAAAAGCGGGCTGAAGGAGTAAAAAAAATTCAACTAGAAATAGAATCATCTTCAAACTATTGTAGAATCGGCAAAACAGAACAAAGGCTAGTCCTGGTGAGCAACATTCTGCAGAAACTGAGAGGGAGACACAAAGTGCAAAAGTCTCATCCACATCACTGTAATTTCAAATTTCAACTTCTATTACCATGGATAAGGGTCATGCTGCTCTAACACCACAACAATTGCAAAAACTTACAATTATGCCTTTAATGAGAAAAATTCCCAAGGTGCTTCACAAAAACATGATCAGATAAAATTTGGCATCTAGCCAAAAAAGGAAATATTCCAGAACCTTCTTGTTAAACTTTAGACTTGCAAGTAATTAAATAAAAAGTACCATTTTTAAATGTGATTAAAAAACTGAAGACTGGCTCACTGCAATAGATGAAATCTGTATCTCAAGTTACATAAAGGCATTGACATATGGAAAAACGAGCAGGACTCAAGAAACTTGAAAGCAAATGACACTTTTCAAATTCTGGTAGTGAATTAAAAATGAATGACACTTCAGCCTGGGAGCTCTTGCAATCAAGCACTGGATCTGCACACTGGGATTGGGATTCACAGTCTGACCTCAGCAAATAGACTCAAGTATCCACTAGGAATAACATTGTGGCGGTCTGGAACTGGCTCAGTGCTTTCAAGTTGCACCAATCCTTAAGATGATTCCATTGACAGCCTCAGCTTTCCCTCTCTGGTGGGTTCAATCCAATTGGACAGAATTGCAGGGTGAATTTTTGTTCTAAAGTCATGGCGATCTGCAATTCACAGTGAGACAACCTGCAAGAGCCAGACGCAGGGTTGCAAATGAGTTTCAGGAGTGTAGCATCATCATCCTTTATAAATTATACTGAAGAAGTACTAAATATGCTAAACAAACATTTCTTTTAAAAAACGGAAATATATTTATAAATTAATGCGTCACTTTTCTCACATTATATCATACTGTTCTTGTAAATTACATAAGGAATACAGCAAGCTCCTGCTGGTAGATCAAGAAGCAAATTCCTAAGGGTAAGGGCAACATTAAAAGGAAGTTGAGTCAGAAGCTGCAGAAACTCTGTTAATAAATGACACTCTTGCTGAGGAGCATGAGACTCTGGCAATACCCCAGTGTTCAGATGTGCAGAAGCTGAATGTGATTCCCAAGTGTAACCTTTGCCCTTTGACCGAAACTCACTCTCAGCCGCTTGCTTTAGATGGTTAGAAATTTGAGCTACATATCAAGTTTTGCGTTTATACTCTGAGACTTCATTGGAGTACTGGAGGAGTCGAACATTTTCAGTGCTGTTTTCAATCCGAATGACTGTCAGTGTATTTCTGGTTTTATCATATCCTGTAGCAACACTGGCTCAGTGGGGAGCACTTTTTTTCAAGTCAGGAGGTCATAGATTCAAGCTCAGGTCCAGAGACTTCAGCACATAATCCAGGCTGACACATCCAGTGCCGTACTGAGGGAGTGCTGCCTTTGAATGAGACGTTAAAACTGAGACCGTCTGCCCTCCCCAGTGTAAAACATCCTACAGCACTATTCAAAGAGTGGCAGGGGAGTTGGCATGACCAACATTTATCCCTCAATGAACACTAAAACAGATCACCTAGCTGTTTATTTCATTGCTGTTTGTGGGACCTTGCTGTGGAAAACTTCGGTGCTGTATTTCCTATATTACAACAACGACAACACTTTGAGGTGCTTCACTGGCTGTGAAGGGCTCTGGAATGTCCTGGAACTAGGGGTTGTGAAAAGCAGTAGAGAAATACGCACCTTTCTTTACCCAACTGAAACAAAGACAGAGTTCAATCCCTACAGTGTAGAAGGAGGCCATTTGGCTCATTGAGCCTGCACCAACAATAATCCCACCCAGGCCTTATCCCCGTAACCCCATGTATTTACCCTGCTAATCCCCCTGACACTAAGGGACAATTTATCATGGCCAATCAATCTGGGGCCACACATTTTTGGACTGTGGGTGGAAAGCGGAGGACCTGAATGAAACACACGCAGACATGGAGAGAATCCACACAGTGACACAAGGCCGGAATTGAACCCAGGTCTCTGGTGCTGTGAGGCAGCAGTGCTAACCACTGTGCCACTGTGCCACCCATGAACTTCATCAAAATTCCACCCTCAAACCAACATAATCAAAAATGGATTGACTGACCAAATCATCTTGTTGCTGTTTATGAGTGTTGCTGGTGCAAACCACCAGCCTTGCCCGTCTCTGTAACAGCCCTTCAAAGCAACTTCATTTTGTGAAGCGTTTTTTTTTGGTTTTATTGCAGGTGAACGAGTTAATAAACCTCTGCTTGCAATTGAACATGACTGGGTTTTTCTTTTTTAATAATCAGTTATCTGAGGAGAAATCTACTGCTTCTCAAGTCCAGAAATCTGACCTCCAGATTGTCTCAATGGCACTTTGAACAATGAACAGTTGTTTGAGGTAGCACAGCTCTATCTCTAAGCCATGCCTGGTGTCTTTTAGTGGAATAGGGTGGCTTATCCTTGGTCTTTCATTTGCAGCTTCCTAGCCCAAGGTATTCACTTATTTTTCCTTGTTTAGCTATAAGATTGTTTGCTAGCAAAACTGAGACCTCCAACCAAATCCCATTTTCACCCGTGTTTCTTGTTCAGCCAGAAACTGCACGTTTATTTCATGATATGGAGATGCCAGCGTTGGCCTGGGGTGGGCACAGTAAGACGTCTCACAACACCAGGTTAAAGTCCAACAGGTTTATTTGGAATCACAAGCTTTCAGAACATTGCTCCTTCCTCAAGTGACTTATGAAGGGGCAGCACTCCGAAAGCTTGTGAATCCAAATAAACTTGTTGGACTTTAACCTGGTTTTCTGAGACTTCTTACCATATTTATTTCCTCATGCAGGGGAGGAGTAAAATTGGATATTTTTAGTCTAAGATGCAGATATACCAATTCACTAAAAGAGAAATTGCGTCACTTGTGATCACAGTCATATTCAGCCTCAGGCATGAGGGCTATGAAACTGTTGGACTTCTTTTGCTGCAGACATCTCCTCAAGCAGCCTGGTTGGGACAAGGTTGCTGATGATCTGCTAGTTAACAAACCTTGCTCTATCACAATTAGTGTGCACTTCGCTTTTTTGTTCTCATGTCTGTTGGCTATTTTCAAAACAATCCTGGAATTTCTACTTTTCCATGTTTTGAGTTAACAGATTATCACTGATTATTTTTGGACGGAATTGACTGCACATAAACTTTGATAGAAAGATCTTTCAAAATAGCTCTAACTCAGGTTGCACTTTTGACAGTTTGGGCTCAATATATCATATCGGCTAATGAAAGGACACATTATCTCTTTAAAGATTTTGCGCATTGGATAGGATGAATGAATTAAATATGACTGTGTTTAACTGAACAATTTATTACTGAAGGTTGAACCAACTTCTGGTGAGAATATTGAGAGCTGAAGCAAAGGCCTCAGGAGTGACAATATATTCCAATTTAAGATCTACTTAATTCTTTCAGAAATGCATTGCTTCAGTGCCTACGATGATGGAAGTGCATGAGAACAGCCATCAGCAAATGAAATTTGCTTTCCAATCCGAACAGTTGAGCTTTCTGAGCAGGTTATAGATAGTAGCACTAAGTCCCTGAAGCTGCCACTGGCTTCTTTTTTTATCTTGTGCTCAGCTCCCAATTGCTTCCTACAACACTCATCACTATTAAAGAAGGTAACTATCCTACAGGGGGAAGGCTGAAAAGGATGAAATTTGAGGGTGAGGAGGGGGTAGGTTTGCAGTGCTAGCCATGTTTCTCTCTCACAGCTCAGACACTATAGATGTCCTAGCCTGTTAATGTAAGTTTTGGCCTAATTTTCAAATTCCTGGATGTCCTGGCCCAGCATTCCTCTAACACCAAGCATCTTTCCTGCTTTTCACTTCTTCACTACTTGTAGGTAAGAGGGATTTTTACCTTACTTTTTTCGGAGTTTGTTTTTCTAAACCGGGAGTGTAAAACCGGAAGTAGGCCCCAGGGGGAAGGGGATCAGTCGCAGGTCATGGTGCACATCGGTACCAACGACATAAGTAAGAGAAGCGATGGGGATTTAAAACAGGAATTTAGGGAGCTAGGATGGAAGCTGAGAGCCAGGACAAAGCATGTTGTCATCTCTGGTTTGTTGCCGGTGCCACGTTTTAGTTAGTTGAGGAACAGGGAGAGAATTCAGATTGACATGTGGCTGCAGGGATGGTGTAGGAGAGAGGGTTTCATTTACTTGGATAATTAGAGCACATTCTGGGGAAGGTGGGACCTGTACAAACAGGACAATTTGCACCTGAACCAGAGGGGCAGTAATATCCTGGGAGGGAAATTTGCTACGGCTCTTCAGGGGGGTTTAAACTAATTTGTCAAGGGGATTGGAAAATGAACTGTAGTCTAGAAGCCAGTGTTGAGGGTTGTGAGGTAGTTATCAAGGTTGCAGGAGTGTACAGGCAGACAGGATGGTGGGTTGAAGTGTATCTACTTCAATGCAAGGAGCATCCAGAATAAGAACTTGGAGCGTGGATTGGTACTTGGGACTATGATGTTGTGGCCATTACGGAGACATGGTTAGAACAGGGACAGGAATGGTTGTTGGCAGTTCCGGGGTGTAGCTGTTTCACTAAGAATAGGGAAGGTGGTAAAAGAGGTGGAGGAGTAGCATTGTTGATCAAGGATAGTTTAACGGCCGCTGAAAGACATTTCGAGGGGGATCTGCCTACTGAGGTAATATGGGCTAAAGTTAGAAATAGAAAAGGATCGATCACGTTGTTAGGAGTTTTCTACAGGCCCCCAAATAGTAATAGAAAGGTGGAGGTGGAAATGGCAAAGCAGATTATGGATAGGTGTGGAGGTCGCAGGGTAGTTGTCATGGGTGACTTCAACTTTCCAAATATTGATTGGAACCTTCATAGGTTGAATAGTTCAGATGCAGCACTTTTTGTACAGTGTGTGCATGAGGGTTTCCTGATACAATATGTGGATAAGCCGACAAGAGGTGGGGCCACATTGGACTTGGTACTGGGTAATGAACCGGGCCAAGTGTTAGATTTCTTTGTGGGAGAGCACTTTGGAGATAGTGATCACAATTCGGTGTCCTCCATTATTGCAATGGAGAGGGATAAGCTCACACAGCAGGGCAAGGTTTATAATTGGGGGAGGGGTAATTATAATGCAATTAGGCAAGAAACAGGGGGCATAAAATGGGAACAGAAACTGTCAGGTTTGGGCACAAATGAAAAGTGGAGCTTGTTCAAGGAACAAATACTGCGTGTCCTTGATAGGTATGTCCCTGTCAGGCAGGGAGGAAATGGCCGAGTAAGGGAATCATGGTTCACAAAGGAGGCTGAATGTCTTGTCAAGAGGAAAAAGGAAGCGTATGTAAGAATGAAAAAACAAGGTTCAATTGGGTCGCTTGAGGATTACAAGGTAGCTAGGAATGGGTTAAAGAAAGGGCTTAGGAGAGCTAGGAGGGGGCATGAGAAGTCCTTGGCAGGTCGGATAAAAGTAAAAAGCCTTGGGGTTTTCCCTTATATGAGAAATAAAAGAATGATCAGGGTGAGGTTAGGGCCAGTCAAGGATAGTAGTGGGGACTTGTGCATGGAGTCAGAAGAGATGGGTGAGGCGTTGAATGAATACTTTTCTTCAGTGGTCACTAAGGAGAGGGGCCATGTTTTTGAGGATGAGTGTGTGATACAGGTTGATAGGATGGAGGAGGTAGATGTTCTGAGGGAAGATGAATTAGCAATTTTGAAAAACCTGAAGGTCGATAAGTCCCCTGGGCCTGATGAGATACATCCTAGGATACTTTGGGAGGCAAGGGATGAGATTGCGGAGTCTTTAGCTTTGATCTTTGGGTCCTCACTGTCCACGGGGATTGTGCCAGAGGACTGGAGAGTGGCAAATATTGTTCTTCTCTTCAAGAAAGGAAATATGAATGACCCTGGTAATTATAGACCAGTTAGTCTTACTTCGGTGGTCAGTAAGTTAATGGAAAGGGTCCTGAGAGATAGGATTCATGACCATTTGGAAAGATGCAGTTTAATCAGGGATAGCCAGCATGGTTTCATGAGGGTAAGTCCTGCCTCATAAATTTGATTATATTCTTTCAGGAGGTAACTAAGTGTGTAGACAAAGATAGAGTAGTGATGTTGTATACATGGATTTTAGTAAGGTGTTTGATAAGGTTCTCCATAGTAGGCTCATGAAGAAAGTAAGGAGGTGTGAGATAGAAGGAAATTTGGCCAATTGGGTAAGTAACTGGCTGGATCATAGAAGACAGAGGGTGGTGATGGAGGGAAAATTTTCAGACTGGAGGCCAGTTACCAGCGGTGTACCACAGGGATCAGTGCTGGGTCCTCTGCTATTTGTGATTTTTATCAATGACTTGGAAGAGGGGGCTAAAGGGTGGGTTAGTAAATTTGCTGATGACACCAAGATTGGTGGAGTAGTGGATGAGGTGGAGGACTCTTGCAGGCTGCAAAGAGACATTGATAGGATGCAGAGCTGGGCAGAAAAGTGGTAGATGGAGTTTAACCCTGATAAGTGCGAGGTGATTCATTTCGGTAGGACAAACTTGAATGCGGATTACAGGGTCCGTGGCAGGGTTCTGAGAAATGTGGAGGGGCAGAGATCTTGGGGTTCATACCCACAGATCTCTGAAGATTGCCACTCAAGTGGATAGAGCCGTGAAGAAGGCTTATAGTGTGTTAGTGTTTATTAACAGGGGGTTTGAGTTTAAGAGCCATGGGGTTATGCTGCAACTATACTGGACCTTGGTGAGACCACATTTGGAATATTGTGTGCAGTTCTGGTCGCCTCACTATAAGAAGGATGTGGAAGCATTGGAGAGAGTGCAGAGGAGATTTACCAGGATGCTGCCTGGTTTGGAGGGTAGGTCTGATGAGGAAAGGTTGAGATGGCTGGGGATTTTCTCTTTAGAACGGAGGAGGATGAGAGGCGACTTAATAGAGGTTTATAAGATGATGAGGGGGATTGATAGAGTGGACGTGCAGAGACTATTTCCTTGGGTGGATGTAGCTGTTACTAGGGGCATAACTTTAAGGTTCATGATAGGAGATATAGGAGGGATGTCCGAGGTAGATTCTTTACTCAGACAGTGGTTGGGGTATGGAATAGACTGCCTGCTATGATAGTGGAGTCGGACACTTTAGGAAGCCGTTATTGGATAGCACATGGAGCACACCAGAATGATAGGGAGTGGGATAGCTTGATCTTGGGTTTGAACATAGCTCGACACAACATTGAGTGCCGAAGGGCCTGTACTGTGCTGTACTGTTCTACATTTCTATGTTTCTACTGATGGCCCTTCATTTAACCATTTGCCGTCTCCAATTAGTTCTTTCCAGCCTCTTTGCTTTAAAACAAAGACTCACTAAATCACTTCTTTATATTGTGCCTTCCATTTCCAACCTACTCTTCATTTTTCAACTTTCCCTTCCTGCTTAAGATCTGTGGTTTTGCACTCGTCAATGTAATGCACTCTCTGTGTGCATTCTCAATGTCAATGCCTCTACCAGAGTCCACTTTCCAACCAATCAGCATTCTCTTCTCATGCAGTATAAAGTGTTGTTCCCTTTACAGTTGCTATTCTTGCAAATCTGTCCTGATGAGTGCAAGATGAAAAGCTTTGACAGCATCTTTTTTCAACAATATTTTGACATGTTCCTGCGTAAGGAGTGCTGTAGTATTGCAAATTGCATGTTTGCATTAAAAGTTTACTAAATATCTTTTGTTCCGTATGTCTATTTGCTCAATTAAATTACTTAAAGATTCTGCAATGAAAATACTGAGTAAAACTGATAATTTATAATTGAAATCTTTACATTTTATGGGTAATATGACATGTAGCATAATATGCAAGGAATCACAATTATGTGGACTGGTTAGCAGGTCCTTACCTATCAGTTATTCATATAGAGGTGATAATAGATATTTTACAGCAGATACATTTATTTTTAATGTGTTACTCTGGTACATGCATGTGGGTTAGATCATCTGATAAGGAAGCAGCTGGTTCAGTCAATAGTGACTGTCCATGCAGGGAGAACAGGAAGGATTTTTTTGAAAGCTTTTTTTGCAAGCATTTTCAGATGCAAGAATATAGCTTTGTAATTTGCTCCAACTGAGCCAAAGAAGGAGCTATTAAAAGATTGATCAAACAGGTGGGTTCTGAGGAGAGCCTTTAATGAGGAGAATTGGAAATGGAGGAGGCTTAGAGAAAGCTGCAGAGCATGGGGCTTGCACAACTATAGGCATGGCCACCTATGGCTGGGAAGCACAAGAGGCCAGGGTGAAGGAAGACAAAGTTCAGATGGAGTTGTAGAGCTGGAAAAGGTTATAGAGAAAAGGAGGAGTGAGGTCCTTAAAGGAATTTGGGAGGTTTTTGTTGACATAGAACATAGAACACTACAGCACAAACAGGCCCTTCGGCCCACAAGTTGCGCCGATCACATCTATACCTACCAAGCCATAGAACTATCTGTAACTTGCAATGCCATTAGATCCCATATACTCATCCAGAAGTCTTTTAAAAGACCCCAGCGAGTTTGCCTCTACCACCACCGACGGCAGCCGATTCCACTCACTCACCACCCTCTGAGTGAAAAACTTTCCCCTGACATCTCCTCTGTACTTGCTTCCCAGCACTTTAAACCTGTGTCCTCTCGTAGCGACCATTTCAGCCCTGGGAAATAGCCTCCGAGAATCCACCCTATCTATTCCTCTCAACATTTTATAAACCTCTATCAGGTCGCCTCTCAACCTTCGTCTCTCCAGGGAGAAGAGACCGAGCTCCCTCAACCTATCTTCATAAGGCATGCCTCCCAATCCAGGCAACATCCTTGTAAATCTCCTCTGCACCCTCTCAATAGCTTCCACATCCTTCCTGTAGTGAGGCGACCAGAACTGCGCACAGTACTCCAAGTGGGGTCTGACAAGGGTCTTATAAAGTTGCAGCATTACCTCCCGACTTCTAAACTCGATCCCTCGATTAATGAAGGCCAGTACACCATACGCCTTCTTGACCACATCCTCCACCTGCGAGGCTGATTTAAGAGCCCTATGGACCCGGACCCCAAGATCCTTCTGCTCTTCAACCCAGCTAAGACTCCTACCCTTGATATTGTACTCCTGCATCCCGTTGGTCCTGCCAAAATAGACCACTACACATTTATCCACGTTGAAGTTCATCTGCCACTTCTCCGCCCAGTCTTGCATCCTATCTATGTCACACTGCAACTTCTGACAACCCTCCAGACTATCAACAACACCATCAACCTTCGTATCATCGGCGAACTTACTAACCCATCCCTCCACTTCCTCATCCAGGTCATTTATGAAAATGACAAACAGCAAGGGTCCTAGAACAGATCCCTGGGGCACTCCACTGGTGACCGACCTCCATGCAGAAAAAGACCCATCCACAACCACTCTCTGCCTTCTGCAGGCAAGCCAGTTCTGGATCCACAAGGCCAAAGCCCCTTGGATCCCATGCCCTCTCAGCTTCTCAAGAAGTCTTGCATGGGGGTCCTTATCAAACGCCTTGCTGAAGTCCATGTAAACCACATCCACCGCTCTTCCTTCGTCAATGTGTTCAGTCACATTTTCAAAGAACTCAACTAGGCTCGTAAGGCATGACCTGCCCTTGACAAAGCCGTGCTGACTATTTCTGATCATTCTAAACTTCTGTAAATACTCATAAATCTTGTCCCTCAGAATCCTCTCCATCAACTTACCAACCACTGAGGTCAGACTCACCGGTCGGTAATTTCCCGGGCTATCCCTGTTCCCTTTCTTGAAAATAGGAACCACATCCGCAATCCTCCAATCCTCCGGAACCTCTCCCGTCTCCATCAATGACGCAAAGATTATCGCCAGGGGCTCTGCAATCACTTCCCTCACCTCCCACAGTATCCTGGGGTACATCCCATCCGGTCCTGGCGACTTATCTATCTTGATAGAGTTTAAAAGTTGCAACACATCCTCTTTCTTAATATCCACATAGTCAATATTTTCAGTCTGCCGCAAACCTGTAGTACAACCTCCCAGATCACTTTCCACCGTGAATACTGAGGCAAAGTACTCATTAAGCACCTCTGCCATTTCTTCCGGTTCCACACAGACTTTTCCCCCTTCACCTTTTATAGGTCCAATCCCTTCTCTTCTCATCCTTTTACTCTTCACATATTTGTAGAACGCCTTGGGATTCTCCTTAATTTTATCCGCGAAGGCCTTCTCATGTCCCCTTCTGGCTCTCCTAATTTCCTTTTTAAGCTCCTTTCTACAAACCTTATACTCCTCTAGATCCTTAACATCTCCTAGCTCTCTGAACCTTTTATACGCCTCTCTTTTCTTCCTGACCAGGTTCACCACAACCTTCGTGCACCACGGCTCCCGCGACCTACCCAAACCTCCTTGTCTCATCGGAACATTGTCGTGCAGAGTTCCAGTCATAAAAAGGGAAATTCACAAATTCCACACATGAGCCTTCACAACAGCCAGCAAATCCTGGAAACTTTACTTTCAATTTCCAGCCATTTGCATGAGACCCGTGAGTGAATATAAAGGCAAGGTCTGACAAATCGAGCTCGCTGCTGAAGCACTCCAGTCTATATTTTAAATAAATAACAGATATGGTATGAGAACATGTCAGGTTCAGACACTTTTGTGCCTGACTGTTCTTTTTACATTTGCCTTATGTAAACTACACAGAAGGAATTAAAAGAAGGATTACAGTTGTTTGACTTTAGTGACTCTGGGACACCTTGTTAACTGACAAGTGCCACCTTTGCTTCAGGCCTCATGGATTGCAAGTTTTTGGTTACACCTTTGAGGAAGATGCGCAGGTCCTGTCTGTTCAGTTTTACATAAGCAAAAGCTTTATAGACTTTGTCAAGTGTGCAAACAGGTTTCCCTAACATAGAAACTAAAAGCAGGAGTAGGCCATTTGGCCCTTCAAGCCTTCTCCACATTCATTTTGATTATGGCTGATCATCAAGTTCAATATCCTGATCCACCCACTTCCCCCCATATTCCTTGTTCTTTTTTGCCCCAAGAGTTATAGAAAAACAGGTGAGTTTGCAAGCCTCTCATTGAAAACAGGGCAGGGGTGGGATGGATGGTGCCAGTATCAATAATACAATGCTATAAAATCATTCACAAGAGCACAAGCCTAGTTTCCCATGCAGCCAGTTCACCATTCATACCACACAACGTTTCTTGAGATGGTGACCATATATCCTTGCTGCTCTGCAGCTTCCTTCTGATTTGGCAGTCCCTCGGGATCGATGATAACTTGCTTCCACTCTGGTTCGATGGACATTATCAGCCATCTCAGAATCCAATGTGTGATCTACTGACTCTGCCACATGTGGGGCAGGTGCTGCTTGAAGAGTGGGGAGATGGATTGTCTGACACCAGTCAATCACTCAGCTTTGGGGATGTCTGGTGGACATAAAAGATCCCATGGCACTATTCATACAGTAACATTCTGACACTGGAGTAAAGTAATAGAAAGGTATTTGCAGCATGCATACATTCATTTAAGATGGATTTGTTTGCACAAAAGCCAAAACAGATGTTCATTGGAATAAATATTGAGATTACCAAGAGTTACCTCATGAGGTTCACAAACTGCCTTGTGTTGTAATGAGCTTCAATAGCCAGTGCCAAGTTAGCTGATCTCAGCCAGGATGACAACTGGGTCATCACTATGGGCTTCTGAACCCCTGGACTGGAAGAAAACAGCTCAGGTGCCTCATCCTGATTTCTATTCAGCAATCCATACTGGGAACTCTGCTCAGGATCAGAGGGAGATGACAGGGCAGTGGCATCCTAGCCCAGCCAAAGCGTGGCTATAATATCCCTCAACTACATCCCAACAAGGGAAAATATCTAAACTGCAGATATTATCAATAATAATCATCGACTGACCAAATTCACAGGAAAATGTCATTTCTCCAATCTAATAATACTGCACTGCTGGCAAAAATCAGCAAAAAGTAAATAAATCTCTTCCCCTTTCCTCTGACCCAGTGGAACTCACAATATCTCTTATTGAGAAGCAAATGTGAAATATTCAATTCAGACCAGAGATTTTAATTTTGATTGTATGGCTCAAAACATCAAGACTTTCAAAGATGCTTGTAGTCAGCTGGAAAAATCCAAACAACAATTCCGGGGTCATAAATAGTTTGGTTAATTCAGGCTCTCCAATTACAGCTAGTTTAGTAAACCCATCGATAGGGGTATCACTGGCTGGGCCAGCATTTATGCATTTATTGCCCATCACTAATTGCTCTTAAGAAGGTGGTTGTAAGCTGCCTTTTTGAACCGCTGCATCATAGAATCCCTATAGAACAGGAAGAGGCCATTTGGTCCATCGAGTGTACCAACAACAATCCCACCCAGGCCCTGTCCCCGTAACCCCATGTAATTACCCTGTCCCCCCAAAGCTAAGGGGCAGATTAGCAAAGCCATCAACCAAACCCACACATCTTTTGGACTGTGGGAGGAAACCGGAGCACCTGAAGGAAACCCACACAGACACAGGGAGAACGTGCAAACTCCACACAGACAGTGACCCAAGCCAGGAATCGAACCCACGCCCCTGCCTCTGTGAGGCAGCAGTGCTAACCACTCTGCTACCATGCAGTTGATGTAGCGTAGGTACACCCACAGTGCTGTTAGGGAGTAAGTTCCAAGACCCTGACCCAGTGACAGTGAAAGGACAGTGAAATATTTCCAAGTCAGGAGTTTAGAGTGGTTTAGAGGGGAACTTCCAGGTGGTGGCATTCCCATGTGTCTGCTGTCTTTGTTCTTCTAGATGGTAGTGGTTGTGGTTTAGAAGACATTGTCGAAGAAGAACAAAGAACAAAGAAAATTCCAGCACAGGAACAGGCCCTTCGGCCCTCCAAGCCTGCACCAACCATGCTGCCCAACTGAACTAAAACCCCCTATCCTTCCAGGGACCATATCCCTCTATTCCCATCCTATTCATGTACTTGTCAAGACGCCCCTTAAAAGTCACTACCGTACCTGCTTCCATTACCTCCCCTGGCCACGAGTTCCAGACACCCACCACTCTGTGTAGATAATCTGCCTCGTACTTCTCTTTTAAACCATTCCTCTCGCACCTTAAACCTATGCTCCATAGTAATTGATTCTTTCACCTTGGGAAAAAGCCTTGATGAGTTGCTGCCATGCATCTTGTAGTTGGTGCACACTGTTGCCATTGTACGTCAGTGGTGGAGGGAGTGAATATTTGTGGATGGGTACTGAGCAAGTGGGCTACTTTGTCCTGGATGGCGTCAAGCTTTTTGAGTGTCATTGGAGCTGCACCCATCCATGCAAGGGGAGAGTGTTCCATCACATTTCTGACTTGTGCCTTGTAGATGGTAGATAGACTTTGGGGAGTCAGAAAGTGAGTTAAATGCCACAGGATTCCCAGCCTCTGACTTGCTGTTGTAGCCACTGTGTTTATGTGGCGAGTCCAGTTAAGTCTCTGGTCAATGGTAACCCCCATGATGTTGTTCGTGGGGGATTCAGCAATGGTAATGCCATTGAATGTCAAGGGGCAATGGTTCGATTCCCTTTTTGTTGGAGATGGTTGTTGCCTAGGATTTGTGTCGTGCAAATGTTTACTTGCCACTTTGACCAGCCCAGTCTTGGATATTGTCCAAGTCTTGCTACATTTGGACTTGGACTGTATTAGTATTAGAGGAGTCACGAATGGTGCTGAACATTGTGTGATCATCAGCAAACGTCCCCACTTCTGATCTTATGACGGAAGGAAGGTCATTGATGAAGCAGCCGATGATTGTTGGGCCTGAGGGCCTCCTGCAGTGATATCCTGGAGCTGAGATGATTGACCTCCAACCTCCAACTATCTTCCTTTGTGCTAGGTATGGTTCCAATCTGCAGAACGTTTTCCCCCAGTTCTCATCAACTCATTTTGCTAGGACTCCTTGGTGCCACACTTGGTCAAATGCAGTCTTGATGTCAAAGGCAGTCACTCTCACCTCACCTCTGGAGTCCAGCTCTTTTGTCCATGATTGGACCAAGGTTGTAATGAGGTCAGGAGTTGAGTGACCCTGGCAGAACTCAATGAGCACTTTATTACCTAATGATAGCACTGTTAATGACTTCTTCCATCACTTTGTTCTTGATTGAGAGTAGACTGGTTGGCTAGGTTGGATTTGTCCTGCTTTTTGTGTACAGAGTAAAAAGTTATGACTACTTTTGTGTACAGGACATACATGGGCAATGTTCCACATTGCCAGGTAGATGCCAGTGTTGTAGCTGTACTGGAATAGCTTGGCTAGGGGCACAGCAAGTTCTGGATTATCAGAATCATAGAATCCCTACAGTGCAGAAAGAGGCCATTCAGCCCATTGAGCTTGCACCAATAACAATCCCACCCAGGCTCTATCCCCGTAACCCCACATATTTACCCTGTTAATCTCCCTGGTACTGTCAACTTAGCATGGCCAATCAATCTCACCCACACATCTTTGGACTGTGGGAGGGAACCAGAGCACCTGGAGGAAACCCACACAGACACAAGGAGAACATGCAAACTCCACACAGTCAGTCGGAATTGAATGCAGGTTCCTGGGGCTGAGGCAGTCGTGCCACCAGAATATGGTCAGGACCCAAAGCCTTTGCAGTATCCAGGGCCCTCAGTCATTTTTTGAGAGCATGTGGAGTGGGTTGAATTGGCTGAAGACTGACATCTGTGATGTTGGGAATCTCTGAAGGAGGCTGAGATGGATCATTTACTTGGTGCTTCTGTTTGAGGATTGTAGCAAATCTTCAGCCTTATCTTTTACACTGATGTGCTGGGCTCCCCCATCAGATTTGTGTCTCTATATTTGTCAAAACAATCTCTCTTTTAAATGCCAATTTTATTGCTATTGAATAATTGTGTAAAAATTATGACACATTTGACCATCAGCAAATTATTTTACACATTTTGCCATCATTTTATCCCTTTTTTTGTATAGCTGATGTGATTGTAGCTAATTATAAGACGCTGCCTGTAGCCAGGCCATTACTGATGCCTTGTGCACTGAGGGAGTGAGGACCAGCCCTTATACCAGTGCCCATCACATCAACCCCGCTTGCCCATTTGCCTTTCTTAAAGCTTAAACTTGGACATGGTACTGACAATATTGGGACAATCTGAGAGAGGAGATACTAAAAATTACAGTGACATCATCGGACGAATGCTTAAAACACTATTTTAAATGGACATGTTAAGCTGCTGTCAAAATAACAGCAACTTGATACAAATGCGTTAAGCATTCGTACAATAACATTGTTAAATAATTTCAATCCTATGGAGTCTGACACAATGAGGTAGCTAAAATAAAGGGGCATTCTCTCCACAGAGAATTGCTGAGCAAACCAGTTTTGTGCAGAGGATGTCATTTATCATGCAAGTCAAGGCGCTTTGAGACTTCTCACTACAGCAAAAGGTGCTACAATAAAAATATGTACTGTTACCCATAATTCCTTAAGCCCTGAGGCTTAAATGAGAGAGAGAGAGCAAATTGCTCCAACCAAAAGGTGAAGAAACAACAGATTGAAAAAAAGGATAAGTAGATTGGGGCTGCCATGGAAAGGTGTAAAAAGCACATGAAAGTAGCGAATTTGCCAACTGGGATTCATTCTCATTTTTAATAATATGTGCTCCGGTTTCCTCCCACAGTCCAAAAGATGTGTTGGTTAGGTGGATTGGCCACGCTAAATTGACCCTTAGTGTCAGGCAGACTAGCAGAGTAAATACGTGGGTTACAGGGATAGGCTTGGGTGGGATTGCGGTCAGTGCAGACTCGATGGGCCGAATGGCCTCTTTCAGCACTGTAGGGATTCTATGATTCTATGAAAGGAAACAGTAAAGCCCAGATTTGCCGACATCGGAAAGATGTGGAATTGTAGTCAAAAGAGCATGGATCAGGATAGCATAGAAGACTTCAGCTAAACGTAGGAGAATTAGCAACCTTGGATCCTAACTTGTGTTGTCATATTGTGAAATCAAGATACCTGGAGCCAACCCACCAGGAGGCCTCTCCCTCTATAACACCAATAAGGTTTGTTCGACAAGGGCAGAACATTTCTGATGAAGGTTAAGATTCAACAGCTGCCAGGAAGAGAAGTTACATTAGCTATGATTTTCAAGAACTGCATTTTGTATAGTGTCTTTCACAACTTCAGGATGTTCCAAATTGCTTCACAGTTAATGAGGTACCTTTGAAATGTAGGCCATGATTTTCCCATCCCAACTCGAGGTGGGAGATGAGCATTACCAACCTTGTTCTGGGATTTGTGCATGCGCCAGGAACGCATGCTCCTCTCCCAGAGCTGGAGAACAGTCATTGGTCAGACCACTCTGGAACCGGTGGGAAGGCAGGTAAGTAATTTGAATCTGCTTTTATTATGCTTTAAATGTCTTTTAAATGTGATTATAAAAACAAAGAACAAAGAACAGTACAGCACAGGAAACAGGCCCTTCGGCCCTCCAAGCCTGCGCTGCTCATTGGTCCAACTAGACCATTCAAAGAACAAAGAACAAAGAACAACACAGCCTGGGAAACAGGCCCTTCGGCCCAACGAGCCCGCGCCGCCATTTTAACATTGTGAGTCCCCTCTCCACCCATGACCCTTATCTATGCTTATGGCATTCCACATTGAGGGAATCTGATTTAGGGACAATTTATTCCTGCCAGTCAGCCTAATAGCATATCTTTGGGGTGTGGGAGGAAACCGGAGCACCCGGAGAAAACCCACGCAAGCACGGGGAGAATGTGCAAACTCCCACAGACACCGGCCCAAATCCATGTGTCTGCACAGCAATCAGTGATAGTCACTGAGCTGTCGTCTTGCCCAGTATCTGGTCCAGTTTAAGCGCACACTAATGACCCATCGCATGTATGCCCCTCATTGGACAACAAGGCGGACAATTCGTTTGTATCCCTCCATTCCCAGTCTGCTCATGTGACTATCCAGGTAAGTCTTAAACGATGCCAGCATGTCTGCCTCCACCACCCTACTTGGCAGCGCATTCCAGGCCCCCACCTTTTTTGTGTAAAAAACGTCCCTCTGATATTGGAGTTATACCTCGCCCCTCTCACCTTGAGCCCGTGACCCCTCATGATCGTATCAGGATCTTACTGGTCCTGATTGAATCTCCCACCCCGCCAGGAATACTTCATCCCAGCGGGGTTTACACCAGCTCCCCATCTTCAGGGAACTAGCAGGAGACCCCACTGGAATAAAGGGCGGGGGGTGAATCAGGGCCCCACCAGGGGGTCAGGTGACAGGGGGATGGTGCCCCCTGGGCATGGGCATGCTGGCAATGCCCGAGGGGCAAAGTGCCCATGCCCTGGGGCACCTTGGTACTGTCCACCAGGGGCAGGGCCTATTGTGGGTGAGGTCTAGGGCCAATCAGTAGGGCTGGGGGTCCCACTGCCACTCTGCAGATAGGAATTGTCTGGGATAAAGGAAGGGCAGCAATCGGGGTGGGCTGGGGGGGAAGAGGGGGTGGTCTGCCGGGGTGTCAGTGGGGCTGGGGGCTGCCGGAGTGAATCACCACTGCTGGGGAAGGGTGGGCTGGACGTCAGGGCGCTCCGGGGCGGGTGGGGGTCAGGGCTGGCCCAGGAATTGTTGTGGGGACTGCGATAGGGCTGTGGGAGGGGGGGGCTGGAGGGGCAATACTCTGGGGGTCCCAAACTAGCCAGCAGTCGAGCTGCCCAGCAAATGGGGAGACTGACAGATCAAAACCACTGCGAATGTGCAGAGTTCCAGGACTGTCAAACTCTGGCATGAATAGGCCCCGCCCCTGCTGGGTTTTTAATAAGATTCACAATTGGGACCTCTGCAGTGCACAGAGCAGAGATTCGGGTGAGAAGCTGAACTGACAAAGCAGTCAGGATTTAGAATGGTTTTCCCACCAATTCAGTGCTTTTGGGAGATTGCAGCTGTAGTCACTACCGTAATGTGGAAAATATGGTCTCCAATTTGCATACAGCAAAAAACAGGAACAAGATAACAATCAAATAATCTGTTTTGCAAACGTTAGCTAAGGGACATATATATTGGAATGACCGTCTCCAACAAGACAGAATCTAACCATCACCCCTTGCCATTCAATGTATTACCATTGCTGAATCCCCCACTGTCAATTTCCTGGGGATTCCCATTGACCATAAACTGAACTGGTCTAGTCATATAAATATTGTGGCTACAAAGAAGAGGTCAGAGGTCAGGAATCCTGCAGCAAGTAACTTACCTTCTGACTTACCAAAGCCTGTCTAGTATCTACAAGACACAAGTCAGGAGTGTGATAGAATACTCCCCACTTGCCTGGATAGGTGCAGCTCCAATGACACTCAAGAAGCTCGACACTATCCACGACAAAGCAGCCCCACTTGATTGGCACCACATCCACAAATATTCACTCCCTCCACCACTGACGCACTGTGGCAGCCATATGTATCATCTATAAGATGCACTTCATGAACCCACCAAGCTTCCTTAGGCAGCACTTTGTAGACCCATGACTACTGCCATCTAGGGCAGCAGACACTTAGGAACACCACCAACTGGAAGTTCCCTTCCAAGCTGCACGCCATCCTGGCTTGGAAATATATCAGCCATTCCTTCATTGCCACTGGTTAAAATCCTGGAACTCCCTCCCTAAATGCACTGTGGGAGTACCTACATCACATGGGCTGCAGCAATTCAAGAAGGAAGTGCACCACCTTCTCAGGGGCAATTTGGGATGGGCAATAAATGCTGGTGTAGCCAGCAATGCCCACATCTCATGCCTTTCTGACAGTGCAACATCCCTGTGGTACTGGCCCTCCAACAGTGCAGCACCCTCTCAGTACTGACCTTCTAAGCCTGGTGTTCCGTCTCTACTGCCCTTCCAATAGTGTGATACTCCCTCACTACTGGACTGAAGTGTCAGCCTGGATGATGTGCCTAAGTCTCTTGGAGTGGGACTTGACCTTCTGGCACAGGCCAAGCTGGAAATCTACTCCAAAAGCTTTAACTCATCACAATCTCATTTATTTGGTTTGATTTAAAAAAACTAACAGAGAACAAAGTAACAGAATAAGTGTGTTACAAAATGTGAATCATTGTTCAGAAATGAGCACTGCAACATCAGCAGAAATAGTGTTTGGTTTTTACTTTTTAGTTTTGGATTTTTACTTCAGTTGAAGTCTAGCTTCATTCAGCTTCTTTGTACTGGTAGGCTCAATAACTCTTTCAAACTGGTTGCCTCAAATAGATTATTGGCAGCAATTGTTCAAATAGGGTTATTCAACAGAACTCATCAGAAGGACACAAATGGACAGGCAGCATTTTTATACTCATGCCTGCTTGGTTCAGATTGCGACAGAATAATGTTTATTTGCTAGCATCCACATTGATACTTGTCCTGATTAACCTAATCATGGACCCAGGTTATTCTGTGGGTGTATATTGGGATCAGTATCAAACTTGAGGAAATGGCTTATCATAGAATCTCTACAGTGCAGGAGACCATTTGGCCCATCAAATTTGCACCAACTTTCCGAAAGAATACCTTACCTAGACCCACCCACCCTATCCCAGAACCCCACACATGTTACCTACACATCTTCAGACTGTGGAGGGAACCGCAGCACCCAAAGAAAACCCATGCTTGACATGGAGCAAACATGCAAACTTCACACAGTCACCCAAGGCCAGAATCGAACCTGGGTCCTTGGCACTGTAAGGCAGCAGTGCTGATCATTGCCATTTTCCCACAGCCTGAACAGAGTCAATAGATGCCAGTGTAAAACAAACATCAAAAGGACATTACAAGGAAATGCTAGCCTAACAGTAAACCCATCTGTTGATAGCTGGTCTGTTGACATTGGTATAAATAACCTGGTGTTGTCAGACTTTTTACAACATTGGTATAGTCACTAAAAAAAACAGGTGATCTGATCATTCGCGCATTGGTGTTTATGGGAGCTTGCTGTATGCAAATTGGCTGCCATGTTTTCTGTATTATAATAGTGGCTACAACTCAAATATAATACTTTGGTGGCTATAAAGCTTTTTGGGACATCCTGAGGTCATGAAAGGCGTCAACAGGATCCAAGCCGGCTGAAAGCAAGACAAAGAACTTCTCTTTACCAAGAGAGTTTATTGACTTGTTCAGTCTCACAGCTCTCCTCCCACTCCACTCATTGTCCAAACTGTCCTTATTTAAATATGCTCAAAGACAATTAATATTCATCACCTGTTTCTCTTTACTGTAACTATGTAATTAACAAACCTTACCAATGTAACTGACAGGACATTAACAAAAGGCACCATGTCAGGACTAGTCTTTCTTCCCATTATTGTTATTAGTACATCTTTTCAGTCATAATGCAAATTCAGGATAGATATTCAGCATCTTCATAACATTGCATTCTACTTCCCCAAACAAAAACCAGACAGAGAAGTGTATGAACATAAAAGTATCGATCATTGACCACACCAATGCCAAAAAAGGCATAATTTATATCAGGTAAGCAATGTGCCAAACAGAGATGTTTGTGATGTTAGGACTCTGTGCTGAAAATTCATCTTAAAACATTAATAATTTATGAATAGTTTCAGATTAAATTTGAATCATAGAATTAGAGTCCCCACAGTGCAGAAGGAGGACATTCATTCCATCGAGTCTGCACCAACTCAGGCCCACCCAGACTCCATCCCAGCTCAGGCCCACCCAGACTCCATCCCAGCTCAGGCCCACCCAGACTCCATCCCAACTCAGGCCCACCCAGACTCCATCCCAGCTCAGGCCCACCCAGACTCCATCCCAACTCAGGCCCACCCAGACTCCATCCCAACTCAGGCCCACCCAGACTCCATCCCAACTCAGGCCCACCCAGACACCATCCCAACTCAGGCCCACCCAGACTCCATCCCAGCTCAGGCCCACCCAGACACCATCCCAACTCAGGCCCACCCAGACTCCATCCCAGCTCAGGCCCACCCAGACTCCATCCCAGCTCAGGCCCACCCAGACTCCATCCCAACTCAGGCCCACCCAGACTCCATCCCAGCTCAGGCCCACCCAGACTCCATCCCAACTCAGGCCCACCCAGACTCCATCCCAACTCAGGCCCACCCAGACTCCATCCCAGCTCAGGCCCACCCAGACTCCATCCCAGCTCAGGCCCACCCAGACTCCATCCCAACTCAGGCCCACCCAGACTCCATCCCAACTCAGGCCCACCCAGACTCCATCCCAGCTCAGGCCCACCCAGACACCATCCCAGCTCAGGCCCACCCAGACTCCATTCCCGTTAACCCATATATTTACCCTGCTAATCCCCCTAACCTACACATCTTTGGATACTAAGGGACAATTTAGCATGGCCAATCCACCTAACCTGCACATCTTTGGACTGGCATTGGTAAATTTGTTTATGGGTTTGGAGGAAAGAAAAAGAAAAAGACAAGACTTTTCTCAAATACCTAATTCCTGATGTAGGTGCCGTGCTCTACAGTAAATCTATCATACTGTGACTGGATGCTTGTAATTGTATCTACTGCAAGGGTTATTAAACTGAAAAGAGAAGTTACATTTTTTATATTTTTTAATAATTATAGCAAAGAGAACAAGAAATTAATTGGTGAAGGGGTGGGGGTTTGGGGGGAACGACATTTCTGAAACATACTTTAGACTAACACCAGAGGGCCACATTCTATGATAATGCGGGATGAAGGGTGAATTGCAAAGGTTTGTAGAAGCCCTGAATTCAGGTTATAATTCAGAGTAGCTTATTTTGAGATTAGTAGTTCAATTTTGTTTTTAAAGGGGTTTTTTGTTTGTTGTTTGCTTTTAAGACCAATTTGAGGTGATTTGACTACGTGGTAATTTTCCTGGCAATTTATCATTTGCTGAAAAAAAACAACGGGCGTGCAAAGGGCAACAGAACTGCATGGAAATGCATTACTGTCCCATGATTTCATCATCATTGGGACTATCAGTGGGCGTGTTCCACTTTGCACACTCCACCAATATACAAATTGCAGATTCCTTGCTCCACAATGCAAATCTCTGGTTTGAGGCTGAGACAGTAATGCCAGCTTTACTGCAGCTCCTCATGCTGGGATTAGTAGGCCTTCTCATCAGTTTCTTTTGTACTTGCTTCCCTATTTGTTATTAAACAGGGTCTTGGATGTTACTTAAAATAAGTCTTTTTTGTAATTTGATAACACAGGGTTGTGCTTGTTTAATAATTTGCAACTGAAATTTCCACTTTGAGGAGAGCCGTCTGAAAATGTCCAAATTATAAACCTGGCATCAACTCTTTTTCCTAAACCAGTGGCTTATGATGGAGATATTAACTAAGATTCACAATGGAATTGTCACCAGCAACAAAATCAAATATAGGAACTGAAATCGCAGAGCTTGGCATTGCACTGCTGGAAGCATGGTCTATCGGATGAGGGGTTAAACGGAGGAGAGGCACTGTCTGCCCTCTTGACAAATGCAAAATCTTCTCTGACAATTTTCAATAACAGCAAGGGAGTTATACCCAGTATCCAATGTTTACCTCTTGATCAATATCACTGAAATAAATTATCTACTTATTATCATATTGTTGTGTGTGGGGCTTGCTGTTTGCAGGTTTGCTGCCACAATACCAACATCACAGTAGCAACTACCCAACAAAAGTACTTCATTAGTTGAAAAGCATTTTGGGACATAGAAATGCAAGTATTTCTTCTTAGCCCACAGTTTCCACCTTCAAAAAGGTAACCGCCCGACTGAGGGCAGGATACTGGTTCAGTAGAGCATCAGCAGTAAAGTTCACAAGGCACCAGACACACACATGCTAAGACAAATTGAAAGTACTTCTACCAACCTCCAACTTGCCCCTTATTTCTGTGCAATCACTCCAACTATTCAATATCCATAACATTTGATCTCAACTTAGTTTACTGGGAGATTTTGTATTAAGAAAATGAATGAAGTGCCTGTGACAATCCAAAGTTTTGAAACATAAAATAGAAAGAAAGGAGCACCTCTGGGTTTAGTCGAATAAAAAGGACAGGAAGGTTTGATAGCAAATTGACCAAAGGGTGACTTTCTCCAAAATAGTGCCTCCTCATCCTAAGCTATTCTGGGAAAAGCTTTCATAAGAACATAAGAAATAGGAACAGGAGTAGGCCATCTAGCCCTTCGAGCCTGCCCCACCATTCAATAAGATCATGGCTGAGCTGTCGTGGCTCAGTTCCACATTCCCGCCCTCTCCCCATAACCCTTAATCCCCTCTCTTATCAAAAACCCATCAACCCGCGTCTTAAAAATATTTAGCGAGGCAGCCTCCACCACTTCAACGGGCAGAGAATTCCAGAGATTCACCACCCTTTGAGTGAAGAAGTTCCTCCTCAACTCCGTTCTAAACCGCCCCCCCCCCTTTATCTTGAGGCTGTGCCCCCTAGTCCTACTATCCTTTCTGAGCGGGAAGAGTCTCTCCACCTCTATCCTATCCATCCCATTCATCATCTTATACGTCTCAATGAGATCTCCCCTCATTCTTCTAAACTCTAACGAGTACAAGCCTAGTTTATTCAGCCTCTCCTCATAGCTCAACCCCCTCAACTCCGGCATCAGCCTAGTAAACCTCCTCTGCACTCCCTCCAAGGCCAAAATATCCTTGCGTAAGTACGACGCCCAAAACTGCACACAGTACTCCAGCTGCGGCCTCACCAATGCCCTATATAGCTGCAGCAAGACCTCCCTACTTTTATATTCAATCCCCCTCGCTATGAAGGCCAGCATCCCATTCGCCTTCCTGACCACCTGCTGCACCTGCAAGCTGGGTTTTTGCGACTCATGCACAAGGACCCCGAGGTCCCTCTGCACCGTCGCCTGCTGCAGTTTTTCGCCACGTAAGTGATAATCCTTCCTACCATTATTCCTACCAAAGTGGACCACCTCGCACTTGCCAACATTAAATTCCATTTGCCAGTTCCTGGCCCATTCGCCCAGACTATCTAGATCCTTCTGCAGACTCTCCACACCCTCTGCGCAATTTGCCGTTCCACCAATCTTGGTGTCATCAGCAAATTTCGACACTGTACACTCGGTTCCCTCCTCCAGATCATCTATATAAATGGTAAATAGCTGAGGCCCCAGCACCGACACCTGGGGCACTCCACTAGTCACCATCCGCCAATCCGAATAGCACCCATTGACCCCCACTCTCTGCCTCCTATTTGACAACCAATCCTCTATCCACTCTAACACCCTACCCCCAACTCCCTGTCCCCTGACCTTCTGCAATAACCTCTTGTGAGGTACTTTGTCAAACGCCTTCTGAAAATCCAGAAAGACCACATCCACCGGCTCTCCTCTATCCACCGCCCTAGACATATCCTCATAGGTGGCTTTCCAACAAGCCACCAGCAACAGCCTTTAATTTAAGGCTTTTTGCAGTGAGCACCTTTAAGCTTCAGCTTTTCCATTTGTGCAGAGTGGAAGCGTGGCAGCGGAATTCAGTGCCACTCAGTGCCAATAATGACCATGATACCAGGGAAAAGTCTGCTTTTGTAATGTCTGAAAACTCTGTAGTCAATGAGGCTTTATTAAAGGGGCATAAACTACACAGAAAGGATTGATAAAGTTATTTGTCTTTACGCCTCTTTTAATTGCAATATGTCAAATTGCTTCACTGGTTCATGTGCTAAACCCCCAATAAAATGTTCTCAAAACATTTTTCCCGTTTAAAAGCAACTTTTGTACCTCAATAAGGCAGGAAGACAATGATGACTGCTTTTGGTTTGGTCCAATTCCATGTTTCATGTTTGTGTCTTTTATAACAATTTATAATACAATATTTTGAGTTGGAGTTCACAGAGCTTCCTTCTACCCTGGGCAGCACGGTGACACAGTGGTTAGCACTGCTCCCTCACAGCACCAGGGGCCCAGGTTCAAATTCCTGACTTGGGTCACTGCCTGTGTGAGTATACACATTCTCTCCGTATCTGTGTGGGTTTCCTCCGGGTGCTCCGGTTTCCTCCCACAGTCCAATGATGTGTGGGTTAGGTTGATTGGCCATGCTAAATTGACCTAAAGTCGGTGGATTAGCAGGGTAAATATGTGGGGTTATGGAAATAGGACCTGGGTGGGATTGTGGTCAGTGCAGATGCGATGAGCCAAATGGCCTTCTTCTGCTCTGTAGGGACTCTATGATTCTGTGATACCATGGGCATTTCTGCAGGGTTTCAATGCTTGATAGAATGATAGTGTTTTTTCCATGCAGTCCACTTTTCTCATCCCAGATCTCTGCCGTCATTGAAGTCAGCACACTCATGTCTAAATTATCACTGATTGTTTGACATACAGAATTTTTCCTCTTTTTTTTCTGGGTTTTGTATCAATATAGAATAAAATGAGAATTCATAGCTTCTCGGAGCCTAAAATTGCCACTTCGGGGAACCAATTTGAACCCAGACCTGACCTTCAACAGATAGCTGAATCCTTACTTTTGATCTGTAAGTGGGCAAAACACTAAATTAAATTTAACATGGACAATTGTAAATTACTGCACACAAAGTTAAAATGAGTGGGATACACATACTTCACAATGATACAGTTGATAAGACCTCAAAGTCTTCAGCTCAGCATTTAATATGCACAACTAGTTCTGAGCAGCCAATACTAACACACTCACTGAAACTATCCTCCATCCCCCACCAGCCTCCAGGAGGAAACCAGAGCACCAGGAAGAAACCCACACAGACAAGGCATTTGATAAGGTCCCCCATGCAAGACTTCTTGAGAAGGTGAGAGGGCATGGGATCCAAGGGGCTTTGGCCTTGTGGATCCAGAACTGGCTTGCCTGCAGAAGGCAGAGAGTGGTTGTGGATGGGTCTTTTTCTGTATGGAGGTCGGTCACCAGTGGAGTTCCCCAGGGATCTGTTCTAGGACCCTTGCTGTTTGTCATTTTCATAAATGACCTGGATGAGGAAGTGGAGGGATGGGTTAGTAAATTTGCCGACGATACGAAGGTTGGTGGTGTTGTGGATAGTCTGGAGGGTTGTCAGAAGTTGCAGCATGACATAGATAGGATGCAAGACTGGGCGGAGAAGTGGCAGATGGACTTCAACGCGGATACATGTGTAGTGGTCCATTTTGGCAGGTCCAATGGGATGAAGGAGTACAATATCAAGGGTAGGAGTCTTAGCAATGTTCAGGAGCGGAAGGATCTTGGGGTCCGGGTCCACAGGACTCTTAAAATCGGCTTCACAGGTGGAGGATGTGGTCAAGAAGGCGTATGGTGTACTGGCCTTCATTAATCAAGGGATTGAGTTTAGGAGTCGGGAGGTAATGCTGCAACTTGTCAGACCCCACTTGGAGTACTGTGTGCAGTTCTGGTCCCCTCACTACAGGAAGGATGTGGAAGCTATTGAGATGGTACAGAGGAGATTTACAAGGATGTTGCCTGGATTGGGAGGCATGCCTTATGAAGATAGGTTGAGGGAGCTCGGTCTCTTCTCCCTGGAGAGACGAAGGTTGAGAGGCGACCTGATAGAGGTTTATAAAATGTTGAGAGGAATAGATAGGGTGGATTCTCGGAGGCTATTTCCCAGGGCTGAAATGGTCGCTACGAGAGGACACAGGTTTAAGGTGCTGGGGAGCAAGTACAGAGGAGATGTTAGGGGTAAGTTTTTCACTCAGAGGGTGGTGAGTGAGTGGAATCGGCTGCCGTCGGTGGTGGTGGAGGCGAACTCGCTGGGGTCTTTTAAAAGACTTCTGGGTGAGTACGTGGGATTTAATGGGATTGGGAGTTACAGATATGGCCTGGTAGGTATGGATATGATTGGTGCAACTTGTGGGCCGAAGGGCCTGTTTGTGCTGTAGTGTTCTATGTTCTAAGGAGAGAATGTGCAAACTCCACACAGATAGTGACCTGAGGCCGGAATTGAACCCGGGTCTCTAGAACTGTGAGGCAGCAGTGCTAACCACTGTACCACTGTGCCGCCCCATTTATTGCCCATCCCTAATAACTATGTACTGACACAGTTCCAGGAAACTCCCTATAAATCCCTAGCAACATCCTGAGGTTACCATTGACCAGAAACCAAATTGGACCAGCCATATATGTACAACAACAGGTCAGAGACTGGGAATCCTGCAGCAAGTAACTCATCTCCCTGACTTCCCAAAGCCCATCTACCATTTACACAGCACTTATTGGACATCCCTCATTGCCCTTGAATTGAGTTGCTTGCTTGGCCATTCCAAAGGGCACTTAAGCCGTGGATCTGAAGTCATATGTAGGCCAGACCAGGTAAGGCCAGCAGATTTCTTTTCCTAAAGGATATTAGTGAACCAGATAGGTTTTTACAACAACTGGTCATCATTCAAATTTTAATGCCAGATTTTCATTGAATTCAAATTTCACCACCTGCTATAGTGGATTCAAATCCAGGTTCCTAGAGCATTACCCTGGCTCACTGGATTACTAACCCAGTGGCAGTCCCACCACAAGTGCCTGATGGAATACTCTCCACTTGCCTGGATAATTGTAGCTCCAACAACACCATTAAGAGATTTGTCACCATCCAAACAAAGCAGCCCACTTTATTGGCATCCTATCCATCACCTGCAGCATTCACTCCTTGCTGACACTGCAGTGGTGGAATGTGTACAATCTACAAGATGCACTGTAGCAATTCACCAAGGCTCCTTCGACAGCACCTTCCAAACCCATGACTTCTACCACCAAGAAGGACAATGGCAGCAGATGCATGGGAACACTCCACCACCCACAACCCTTCCCCCGTGAAAACTAATACCCTGGCAGGGCCTCACTGTATAAATGGACTAATTCCTGAAAGACCTCCCTGTAAATACGGATACATTGCTTCCTTCCCACACCAGAAAATATAATATTCCCAAGGCCCTCCGATAAATACAGGTGATGGGCAGGGTAACAGGAGAATAATTATTTTAAAAAAAACACACAACTAGTTACCTCAGAACTGTAGCAAGAGACTGAATTGCATTGGGGAGTTTCCGGTCGCACATTTCTAAGCGTGTATGCCCAAAGATGTGTAGGTTAGGGGGACTGGCCATGCTAAATTGTCCCTTAGTGTCCCAAAGATGTGTAGGTTAGGGTGGATTGGCCATGCTAAATTGTCCCTTAGTGTCCCAAAGATGTGTAGGTTAGGTGGATTGGCCATGCTAAATTGTCCCTTAGTGTCCCAAAGATGTGTAGGTTAGGGTGGATTGGCCATGCTAAATTGTCCCTTAGTGTCCAAAGATGTGTAGGTTAGGGTGGATTGGCCGTGCTAAATTGTCCCTTAGTGTCCAAAGATCTGTATGTTAGGTGGATTAGCCACGCTAAATGCGCGGGGGTTATGGGGATAAGGTGGAGGGGAGGGCCTGGGTTGGATGCTCTTTTGGAGAGTGGATTCAAACTCGATGGAAGAGTAGATGCACTGTAGGGATTCTATAGTTCTATAGTATGGTTCATTATCTTGAGGGAGTTTGTTAAACTTCGCAGGACAGTGTTACAATTGGCCTCAGCAACCCAAGGATTCAGAAGGAAGATA